>NC_092060.1:27027500-27327500 GCF_039877785.1 Chaetodon trifascialis
GAAAGCAGATTGCAGTACTGGTGTTATCATTAGATTTACTCTCAGATACAGTGGTTGACACTAGGATTGCTACCAAATGCTTGAGAGGGCACTCTCAAAAGGAAATAAAACTGGTGATGTAAACACAGCTGTGGAGAAATTCTAAAGGTTGGTTGCTGCAATCTGCAAAAACAGCATCAATATCTCACATGAGCACTTAGACCTGCTCTGTGGTGATCTCTTACCTCCACGTTTGTTGGAGTTGTGAACGTCACGTTAGTCTGCAACAAATTGGAGAAAAAAACAGAACAGCTTTACTTTTCACTTTCAGTTGGAACAATTCCTTCAGTGGAACACCTGATCTTGGTCAGTTGTCCAATTAACTGTATTTCCATTTTTAATAGACTAAAATGTTTGTCAAACTACATTGCTTTCATCACAGAACATAACTTACACATGAGACAGTATGTAGAAGGTCGAAGCCCAGGTTGTCCATGTTGAAGCAGGCAATAGGTTTTGCTTGAAGATATCCTGTGAGAAGGAACATCCAGAGGGCAATTCTGAAACACTGCTCCATGTTAAACTTCTGAAAAGCTTGATTGCAGTTGTCCTGTGAAGATGTGCAGCTGGCTGTTTATCTGTGCTTGTGGTTCCCTCTTGTGCAGTTTGCTGATTTATAGGGTGCAGCTGACGAAGTGAGTGGGCAAGTAAAGGTGCCTTTTTTGTTGGAACATGTTATTTTTTCCTATTGATCATGTAGCATTTTCCCTTAACAGCATGGTGAAAACCCAAAGTGAAAAAAAAAAAAAAAAAAAATCAGGTGGGCACAGAGTACCCTTCCTGATGGTGATTAGTGAACAATTTGACTGTTTGTCCACATGAACAGAGATGATTTTTTTAAATTGTTTCTTTCATGACACTTATATGTAGTTATGTCCCATTACAGTTAAATATGTTTTTTTACATTTGTGTCAGTATTTGGTGAACACTGCTGTACTACAGGAAATTTGTTGGTGTTTATTGCTGTAAACAGTACTTTATTGACTGGTGCTTTACAGAGCTTTTATCATTGTCAAAGTGAGGATCATGGGAGATGACAGAAGTTTGTCTTCCTTCCTTCAGAGAACTTGGTTCATATTTCTTTTTGTTGAAAATGAAGAACAACCACTTGCAAGACCACAACCTTATCTGTAACATCCGTGTCTTTTTTGCTTTGGGTTTTGTCTTCGGCTGCAGCAGCAGTCAAACTGTTTTACTTATTGTTAAATTAGAAATCAGTTACATGCAGTAAGCATTCCAAAACCATTTGGTTATATAGAAACTGCAAGTGAATGAACTCTACATCACATGGTATGGGCTTTTTTTTTTTTTTTGAGAACTAAAAGGCAAAATCTGAGAGGATCTGGCAAAATGCAACAGACTCAAAAATGCAACAAAAACCCAAAAACAGATGATTCAAATAAGGTTTGTGTTGAAATTATATTGGGCTGAAATGCTTTTTTTTTCTTTTTGCATTTTTTTTACTCCTTATTTATTTGCATCCCAGTGACATAGACAAGTAATAAAGCAACAAGTATTAGAGTATTACAAGATTAGACAGGAGCATGAGTGGCTGCAAGTGTGTTACATCACACACACTCCGTAGAAATGAGTGAAGAAAGGCTTTCTCTTACACCTACAATTTGTGGGGATTCCCCACAAGAATCCCAGAGCTAGCACTGCTAACAGCCTCTGCTTATTGCACCGTGTGACATTGGACATTGCCGTCATTCTCTATTGCTAAGTTTAGAGTGCTTCACAGGTTAAGTTTCAGTTTTGGGGTTTCTCCAGGAGTCACCAAAAATAATGAATGTGACTGGATTTTGACGTGAGTGAAGAGGGTGGGGAAATTTCTATCCATGGAATTTGTCGCTCTGTGGGGGCATCCCTGCTGTTTCCATGTCTTACTGCAAAGCCCTGGCCCACACTAAACATTAGTTTTTGATATTAAGGTGCAAGTGCCAGCATTTGACAAGGCAGGCAAGTTTCACACTTGAGATTCTTCCCACATTCACCATACTTTTCACTTTTATCTGCAAATTTGACCCAGTGCAGATTTCCTGTTTTTAATGAGCCTGCATGTTGAGTGAGATTCTGAGTTGCAGGTTTGTTTGAGGTTTGGAACAACAATCATAAGAAAGCTGGAAATGCAGCTTGTTTACTCCCACTGTGAAATACCATTCCTTTGATAAATGAACTTTCTCAGTACAGCACCACTGTTCCCTGTGTGCGCACATACTTGTGTGTGTGTGTGTGTGTGTGTGTGTGTGTGTGTGTGTGTGTGTGTGTGTGTGTGTATTTATTTTACCATTGCTATTACTAATATCACTTTGTTCTCGTTATGGTTTAAGTTTTTTCCCTTTTTATTGTAAACCACTTTGGATTAAATGTGTTATATAACTTAATGATAATTTCTTTGTGATATCACATTTAATGTGATACCTGAGACAGGTCATAAAAACTTTCACCATCCCACCAGTAACTTTACTTTCCTATCTTCCTCCTACTTTGTCTGACTGAAGTCACCTTATCGTTGCAATAGCTCTCTGTAACTTCTTTATAAGGCTCTATCATCAATTGATGTCTCCTACGTGATAATACTTCCATGAGGTATATTTTGATAGTGTAAGATAACTGAGATAATGGCTCAAACAGCACACCAGTCAAGAACTCCTTGTGGCGAGCTCAGTGTGTGTTTCTCCCTTGTTGCAAGCTCCATGGCTCAAAAAAAGATACTGAGTCATCTTTGCCACAAGTGCAACACCTACAATACAGGACATGTAAATCATGCTGTCCATGTTTGGGAACCTGTTCCTGCACTTTTCCATGGGTGATTTTGTATTTCTTTACCTAAATGAAGGCTACTGAATTACATGTTTTCAAACTTTGCTTTATATGTATAGGTGTTTGCTACATTGACAGTTAAGGCAGTTCATTGATTTCGCTTTCCAAACTCTGAGCTGCAACAAACTAAGTCTGCCAGTTAACTGATAATCCAGGAAATAATCATTTAGCTCAAGCTCACATCTTGAAATTTCTTGTATTTTCTCACCAACGCTCCAGTTTCCAAAGATATTCACCGTCATTCAAGACGAGATTCAAAAGAGGCTTCAGACATTCAACTCTTTTCTTAAAATTATTGGAATGGTGACCAAACACACGTGATGATTTCGGCTTTGGCTGAGAGACCGCAATTAGGTCCTCCTGAATCTATCTTACCCTGCAGTATCTTCAACAAAGTAACACACCTGAAGCAGTCGATCCTACTGTTGTACCTGTTGTCTCCTCATGACAGTAGAAAAAAATAATACTTATAAATTTATTTAAGTTCATTGTCCCAAGATTGGCAGTAGTGGTTGCTCTTTTTCTTTTTTTCTCATTTTTCTATCACCAGAGAGACACAATGAATCAAATAGTATGCCTCATGAAAGTGAAATCACTTTGTGGTCTTTGCATAAGTCCATGTTTCCTATGACGCTTTGTGTGGGATGATGTCATTTCAACTACACACTGACCAGAAAACACACTTCATGTCCCAAAAACTAAATGTCACTCCTCTCACTACAGTTCACCTGTCAGAAAGAAAGAAAAAAAGGAAATAAAACCTCTGGTTTCCGTGATAGTAGTGATGTCAGTGGAGAAGATGGAGGCTTGGTTACCACAGGCCACCACAGCGTAGTATCACACTCAGGTGGTGGCTTTGCTGAGTTACCTTGTTTTATTTGAGTCATCTGTAATTTATGCATCACTCTAAGTTCTTATCTGTCCAATTCTTTTATTTTTTTATGTTTAGTGCATGGTACCTGCAAGCTTGTGTCAGTAAAGGAGTTGATCATGCAGTTCTTTGTAACTCTTTTTGGAACAAGGATCTTGGGATATGTATTATTATGTATAATACATATTATATAATATTATAATAATATAATAAAAATACAATGTAACTAAGTATTTAAGCGGGAGCTGGAGCAGTCTGTTGGAGAAGGAGCTCCGCTGTCTGTCCACGAGGTGGTGAAGAGGATGCAGGGTTATCCGTGATGGATAGCAGTCTGTCCAGTGTCCTCCTCTCCACCACCTCCTCAAAAGTGTCCAGTTTGCAACCAATAACGGAGCCGGCCTTCCTGATCAGTTTGTTCAGTCTGTTGGTGTCGCCGGTCCCGATGCTGCTTTCCCAGTACACTGCAGCAAAGAAGAGTGCACTGGCAACAACGGACTGGTAAAAGATCTCCAACATCTTGCTGCGCACATTGAATATCTGAGCCTCCTCAGGAAATAGAGTCTGCTCATCCCCTTCTTGTAAACATCCACTTCTTGTAAACATTCAGAATGTAAGCTTCCTGTTTTGCAGATACTGCTAATGATATATATCCCACCTGCAATATTTCATCACCATCCATTTAGACAGTTTGAGTTGGAGAGGTGATCCTGGGTTTGTTTTTTAGACCTTGCAGGTGATAATTTATGTATTGTACACCCTGAAAAGATGACAGAAGTCTGGCATAGTACTGGGTGATTCTGTTTTGCTTGAATTTCTACTGTGATTCGGTCTCAGTTGTACATTCAGCTGACATAAAGAAAAAAACTAGTGCTGTCAGGCGATTAAAAAAATTAATCTAATTAATTACAGGATTTGTAATTAATTAATCTAATTAATCGCATTTTAATCTCATATCTGCTAAAGGTCCCCAAATAAAGAATTTGAATTCTAGGACATTACAATTCACTGACATTCACATTACAGCTGGTGAATTCTTTTCATCACTGTAGTTCTCGACGGTAGATGGAAAATAGAGTCAGATGACGCTATCTGAAACGCTTCTTTTAGGCCCTCGTCTTCCACGATTGAAATCGGCCTGCAATCAGCAGCAACCCACTTTGCAATTGAGTTTGTCAGTTTTTCTGTCGTGGCTTTGCTCATTCGTTTTCCTAACTCAGCAAGTGTGGGTTGGCGGAGTGAGCTCACAGTAGCACTAGCGGCACTAGCAGCAACTACATGTTTAGCGTTTAAATGATAATTCAGGCTGGAGCTGCTACGGTGATAGGAAAATTCTTTTTTACACAAGGTACAAATCACTGCGTTCTTGTTAATAGTCCCGTCTTTGTTCTTTTTATAAATAAACTTGCCGTTCAAAGGTCCAAGTAGGCTTGCCTCGCTCTCCGGTGTCGCATCCACGTCTGTTGTCACCCTGCTTTTGACTAGTGGCGCAGGTAAGATGCAGCCTACGGGTCACTCAAAGGGCCAAATTTAAAATGCTTGCGCATTGACTTGCCACTCATGATTAATTGCGTTAATTTTTATAGCGCATTAATTTGCAGCGTAATTAATTAATCTAATTAACGCGTTAAACTGACAGCCCTAAAAAAAACAATGAAAAGAAACTCTTGGAGTAGTATAGCATCTCTCACTAATACACCTGGAGCAGTTGGGTGTAAGTGCTGACACCAAAGTGGTCATGGAGGGCAAAACCATGTCTTACAGTTCCACCACAGGTTGTGCAGGTGTTTGTCAACTCAGTTCTGAGTTAAGGCTGGACGCACATTACAATTGTAGAATCAGTTGTAAGTTCTGATAAGGTGTGATGATTGATTGGATCAACTTGAATAATTCGGGTCAGTTGGTGTTGATAGTCGAAAGATAAAAATTTTGTTCTCATTAAAGAGTAGATTTGCTTTTCAAAGTCTGTCTCACAACAGTATTCATGAGTATAATGACAGAGTTGAGTTGAGATTAGTTGTTAGCTCTAAGGTTGATATGCCAAGTGACTCTCAAAAGATGTCATTTCAAGTTGCACTTGAAGCCACTGTGGAAAACCCCTCTGCCTGAATGTGCACTACCACATACACCAAGAGTGATTCACAGAGACACTATCATGGTCTCCTCATGAAGACATTAGCAGGTACACAGCTCTTGCTCAGGTGTACAACACAGCTGCTTGGTTTGCTTGTTTTCGTCACTGTGTGGTTCCAGCTGTTCAGAAGCCGATACCACACTGCAGTGCTAGAGCATGGCACATCATTCTCTCTGAAGATCAAAGCAAGGCGAGTTTTTAGAGAAAATCAGTACGCTTCAGACCTGCAGCATGCATTGTAGTATGTGTTGCTTGGTCTCACTATCACTAAATTATCTCATTCTTCAGGTTTCAGGTGTCAAAAAAGTTAGAATTTAAGTTCGGGCATGAACAAAAAGTTATTTTGTATGGTCATAAATACTATCAGATTTCATTGCCGCAGTGGTATGTAGGCAGTTACGTGGAATCCTGTAGATTCGCAGTAACAACAATAAAAACCTCATACTTACTGTATATCAGAGTTCCCAAAGTCATGCTTTTTGTAAAATGTGGCGCACAAATTTTTGTGAAAATTATTGTGAGCCACTATGAAAAATCTGCCAAGCATAAGCGTGCCCAAGAAACATGCTCCCCAATGGCTGCATTTATACCATCTTGCCAATCCTTTTTCATAATCACCTCTCCTACCAATCATCTCTGAGAACCACAGTCTCTCTCCAAATCACAATTGAAGCATAATGACCAAGTTCTGTGTACATATCTATGAAGAAATACAAAACTAAGAGTAAAATTTCTTTGCCTTTTCGTGTTTTCATTTATATAATACAGGGATGTTCACAGCATTTCACTTTTCTGATTCTGAGCACCTAACTTCAGTCACATTGTGTAGGAACTAGTTAACCCAATCCTTGTTCCTCTGATATTTTAAAGCAAGTGGTTGCCTAGTGGTGATTTCAGGATTCATTGTGTGTAGCCTTGTCTAAATGTAAGGGATTTGTGGACAGTGGTAAGGCTGGCGGGATGGCTCAGGGCGGTGCACTGGAAAATTTCACGTATTTTCAAATCCCCATGTTCATAGTTATGCTGATTTTTTTTTTTTTTAACTTTTTGTAAACATGGCACATTCAGTGCATGTTACACTTAAGCTTCAAGCTTCATTGTACATTTTAACACACTGTACTTATATCTGCGTTGTATAGCTACCTAGTTTACGTTTAAACAAGCAGTCTGCACGGATGGTCTCAAACAACATGCCTTGACATCAAGGGGGTACCACAAGGCTCTGTGCTGGGTCCTTCACTGATATTATCATTCCAACACAGACTTCTCACATGCATTTTTATGGAAGTAACAGTCTTTTATGCATTTGGCTCCTCTTCAACTCAAGCTATGTCACAATTCCAGTGTGCCTTTAACATTATTTAGACCAGTGTTTCCCAACCTTTTTGAGCCACGACACATATTTTACATTAGAGAAATCACAAGGCACACCACCAAACAAAAATGCCACAAAAAGCATATTTATTGAAATACAATGAAAGTCTAGTCTCAATTTATTCAATTTACTTACTCAGTGTGAAACCTGGGCCTGTTTAGTTGAACACAAAGCTGATATTCTTGCAGGAATTGAAGACACACAGGAAGATTTCACTTGATTGGTGCTCTAAGCCAGTGGTCCACGACCTTTTTTGCACCATGGACCAGTTTCACGAAAAGCAATAATTTGTCAGACCAGCATAGAAACGAATAAAAACACATTATCAAAAATACAACTCAATATTACCCTGAATGTAGTTGTAATTAGTGGGAGCCCTGCGCTTGTTTCTCTTCAACGAGAAGGCTTCACTGCCTCATTTGTGAGCCTGTGGCCACATGTTACGCAGAGTGGGCTCGGTTCGTGAGAATCACCGAGAGCGACAAACCCGCATTTTAAGTTGGACTGCTGATATTGTCTCTTAAACGCAGCTTTCTTTTTCTTGGAAGTTGTAGGCTTCTGTCTCTTTATTTGGCCTTTTCCCCTTCCGAAGAAGCTCTCCAAAGACGTTTGTTTTTACTCATTTTTGCTAGCTTGTGGGCTTACTTTTTTACTACCGTATGACATGACCGAGACGAGCGGTTTGACATGTGTACAGAGGCACAGACGGATACAACTGATTTTCAAAATAAAACATCTTTCAGACTCTGATGATCAATAAAATATTTTTTTGTTCCTGCATGAAGCCTCGCAATGGTGAGGCACTGTTGATCGATTGTTAGCCATTGTCATGGTCTCATGATGTCAAAATGTGAACAGCATGATGAAGAGGACTGTTTAAATACCAATTCTAATTGAACCAGGAAATTTATTGGTCGATACATGGATCAAACACCTGTTGTGAATTTTGCCGTTCAGCTCCTTGTTAAAGAACAGCAAGTTGTGCAAAAAGTACTAAAACATTGAACAGTTGGACATGTGCATTCAAAAGTTTAGAGAAGGTCAGCTTAAGTTCACCTGTAAAGGTTGTAGTGCATTTTAGGTTCATCCTGAAATTTCACCCAAAAGCCAAATATCCCTAACTTTTTGTGAGTAGTGTAAATGGGAATAAAGTGTGTTCCTGCCTTGAAAAGAGGAAAGTGTACGGACAAGCATCGTGTCTGTGTTCAGCTATGGAGATATTCGTTATTTCATTCTGCTTGCTCTACCTGAAACAAATCAGTGCAGTTTATCATTGTGCAGTTTGTTTCATTGCGAGAGATAGATGTCGTACTCATTACTCTGCACTGCATGAATAAGTAGGCTGCTCTTCACTGGCAATAAGAGAATGACATTCTGTCCTTTTTATTTCTAAAGGTCTCTTGCCAGAGCTGCCTCAGTGTCATTTCTCTTCCTGAATTTAAAACCACTGCTCATAAAATCAGATCTCAGGACTGTTTAACTCCAGTCACACACTCTCTGTGTTCTTTGTATACGTGTGCTTTTGTTTGTGTGGTTGTTTTTCTTTGTACTCAGATCTCTCCTGCGAAAGAGATCTTGATCTCAGTCAGATCAAAAACTTGGAAAAAAGTTCAGAAAAACATAACAAATACAGATTTTTTTCACAGAGGGGAAAAATGTGTTAACCAAGATCAGTGAGCAGTTTAACACCAATGAGTTGAGAAATTCCCACTTTTGAAGTTTCCGAAGCCCTCTCTCGAAGTATTTTTCATGAAGATGGCTGCCCCTCAGCTCATATTTAAGCCTTCCCACACATTTGTTGCACATTGTAGTTGAAGGTGATAATCAACTCGGGTTCCTTGAAAATGTGAACCATTTTTTAAACCTCACATGAAATGTTACCAGTCACATTGTAACACTGAAAGACAGGAAATTCAGCACAGTCTGTCCAGAAAGGTTTGTCAAGGCTCACATAGGCTGTGAAATAGCCATTACAGAAGAGAAAGAGCAAAGAAACAAGTGTGTTTGAAGGACAAAAGAAAATTGACATTATGCATTTTCCTCTTATGTTTGTTTTGCTTCAGTTCAAACGGTTCATCTGGTGGGTTAAATCAACGCAGGCTCCAGTGCAGCAAAAACCTTTGTTCTCAGGTGTGAAATACGTCTTGGTCAAATTTGGTGAGTTTGTTGGTGTTGCTGAAATCCCCTTTGTCATCTGGGAAGTCCACAGTAGTGGTGTTTGTCGATGGGACACCTGCTTAAAAAACATGTCTGCACCTGTCATTGTGAGAGTAGTGTGAAGGAGTTTTTGTGGTAGTTTTCTCACCCAGGTAGTTTTTCTAAATGCCCAAATACAACAAGTAGGATATGAAGTAAGATTCAACAGTAAGACTGAAGAAGAAGAGAGAAACAGCAAAAGTTGGAGTGAAATATTGTTTTCTAGTTACTGCCGAGCTCATGTACTGATACCATGCACATCACACTGCCTGAAACCTGCGTCCAAATTGGCGCCCTCTGGTGGTGGGTAAGGGAAATTTACAGTTTGACTTCAAACATCCTCTCTCAGACTTTCATGTTTTCACATGAAAAGTCATCTACCGATCAAGTGCTATCAACAGCAATTTTTGGGGGGGGGGCTCTTGAATCAGGAGAGCTTTGTTCTCTTTACCATGTTGAGAGATTTCACATTTGACTTTGGTGCTGCTGCTGTGCCGAGGATCTGCAATCAGTCAGTGCTGCTTTTAAAATCCCAAACCCTCTGAAAGGGGAGCCCATTGGACGAATCCGTGAAGACAATTTTATGGATATACTGTGACAGGAAACGAAGAAAGTGAGTAAATCCTAAGAAGGAGATCAAACAGTGAAAGATTCACATACAAGACAAGCTATAAAAATGAGTCTGGTGACATGCGTTGCAGTTTTAGGGGCACAGGCTTTTAACTTCCCCAAGAGAGGTTAATCAACAGTGGTATTATTTCCATTAGAAATACAGCATATGCTACAATAAAATGATTAAAACAAAGAAAACAACTTATTCAGGTCTGAGTATTTGCTTTAGTCAAGCACATAGCTTGGCGGTAACCCCATAAATGGTTTTAAATCTTAAAAATACAACCATGTAAAAACAAAACGTTGTTAGAAACTTGAGCATATATACAAGTTTGCTCTCATGACATGTGTCCATTATCAGCTGGAAGGATTCATATTGCCACCTACTGTTGAAAAGGGAGAACAGCGTGTGTTCTGATTTAATTTAGCATAAAACCGTCTTTCTCTGCTCTTTCTTCTGGTCTAGAGACCATGTGGCCAAATATCCAATAACAAATTCAGTTTTATGTAAATGTTTGCTTTAACTGTGACATGCTCAAGGAAAGAGTAAAGAAACACATCAGGACTTGTTTGTGATGCAAATCATGTGATCACACATGTAAAAACAAGTAAATAAATAGATGAAAAATGAAGCAGTGACTGTCAGCGCTCATCTCAGCTTGTTGCTTTACTCTCAATGAAAAAAATGTGTAGCAGTAAAATGAAAGCAAATTGTTGGATAGTAGTGGTTCATGAGGTGGAGTTTGGAGGTTTTTAACATCATTATTACGACTTTTATGATGTGCCTCTGCCAGTCCATAAGAACTTTAAATATCCATCCCTGCCGGACGCTTTTATGTTGTCCTACAAATAAACCCAGCACACCAAACCTGTGTCTTGAAATCAATTTAATATTTTCAAATGGTACAGTTACTTCAGTAAAATAATTCCTGTGCTAAGGCGCGTCATACACAGTATAAATGTCATCATACACTTTATATTCTTTGAGAACTACAATAACTACAATAAATTAACTTTCACTGTCAGTGAAAAAGAAGAAAATCAGAACTGCTGAGTCCACTGGGTGGCAGCAAAGCAGCTTTCCTGAGAAAACATAGCTTGGGCGGCTCGCCACCACTGTCTAAATAAATATTAAATAAGTATAATTAAATATTCAGTCTTGTCAGTGTAGTGTCTTCTCTACATTCAATCCTTGGTCACAAATAGATCTTCGCCTCTTCTCAGTTCATGCTCAGTCTGTCTATGGCCTGAAGAGGGGAGAAAAAAATGATGTTGAATTCAGTCTTTGTTTCATGTATTCACGTCTTTACAGCGTTCATGACAAGCAGTGCTGTAGAGTTTCAGCCACAACAATGCTTTATGCTACAACAAAACAAGAAGGAAAAACTCTCACCCTTTGAATAAGAGACTCCAGTCTGTTGAAAAACTCGCTCGCATTTTCCTTTGGATGGGAGTCGCAGTCCTGGCAGGTGGGCTACAGGGAAACAGGCAAACACAAGAGAATTTAACTCGCTGCTCAGCATCTGCTGCGAGTGTAACGCGTCACACGTACATGAGCGAAAGCAGAGGGAGGTGTGGAGAAAATATTGACATGTTCTCTTACCCTAACATTTCCTGAGTTGCAGAAGTCCAGGCCTTTCTCCTGAAATGGATAAAAAAAATACACCTGTTAGTTTTAGAAATGTGTCGTACTGCAAACATTGTACTTGAGATGTGCTGTCAGATACGTTGTTTAAATAACCCCCCCTCCCGTTTACTTACAGTAATGTTATGATTGAGGCTCCTGTAAAGTTTGCTTCGATTCCTTTCTGTGATGTTGAATTGCACCTGCAGTGTGGTCCGGAAGCAGTGCAGTGCTGACAGACAGCAGCAGTCCTGATACATAATGAAAAAGACATAATGAAAAACACCACACCGACGTGTCAGGGTTTGGCCTCTCGAAAAAGACCTCTGGTGCTTTTGTTTGCTAGAAAACATCAGTTCAGTAAAAAGTGCTCAATTTTTCATAAGAATTATCCCTCAAAATAATCTTAATTCATGTGTGGTTTGTACTTGATTTACAGAAAACTGGAAAATGACTTTGACGCCTGTGTCAGATAAACCATAAAAAAGATGGTAGAGCTTTAAAAGTTGTGTTTTGTCAGCCATAGGTTTCATTCAGCAACGTTTTTTAGTCTTTACATGGTGATTTTTTTATGATACATACAATAATTTGAAGGAAAAAAAAAATTCCTTCCATCACTGCTATCAAAACATTTCCAAGAAAGCTGCAGTTTCTGGTTTCATGTCTTCATCACTGCAGTTGACTTTCCAATCAGATACATGCACAACTCTTTTACTTAAACTGAAACTGAACCAAATAAAGTTTCCACTATTTTAAAGTTTCTTTTCCTGAAAGCGCTTCGGGCATTTTTGTTTGAATTGTTTCCTTCCAGAAATCTTAATGAAAGTGTTGATGTCATGACATGTTTTTTCCAGGTCAGACACTTTGTTTCTGTTTAGGTGCTGCAGTGTGTGATGTTCATGAACCCGAGTGGCTTTGGTCAGATCATAGTTTTATATTGGTGTGTTCTGCTTAAAGATTTAGTGACAATACTCATTCACGATGAGAACTGAACAGTCAAACAGTAACAGCTGCGTTAATGCTTCCTTACCGCAAAGTCAGGTGGAATTTTAGCTCTGTAGTGTTGTGATTTGCATTCGGAGTATTAAAATTTATTTTGCAAACTAGCGGCTCGACGCCCACCTGTTGATCCTTATCATCATGTGGTTCGAGATAAGCTGTAATTTGCCGGTTTTTAAACAAGAGACTGACTCAAATGTCTTGCAGCGCACCGGGGAGCGTTTTGAGTTTGTGAGGTGGCGTGAGGAAGTGTCATGGTTTTGTCTGCTCTCTCGCTTGATTACTCATCACATTTCACTTGAGAATGCAACGGAAGCTGTGAGAAAATACACAGAGCGAGCTCCTGACTTGACTCATCGAAGAGCAAGAGGCCTGACAAGAAAGAGGGCTGATCTGAATTTACAAGTAATGCAGCCGCTCTTAACAGATGTTTATTTAAAGTCGAGTGCACATACTCAGATTAAGTGGGATTGTTTTGACAACAGTAGTATTCAAATCACTAAATATTGGCTTTCCTCTTCATAAAGCCCAATTATACCAAACTACATGAGCAGTACATTTTTAGGCTAAATGTCATTGTTATAATAAGGTTTTAACTGTTTGTTTAGATTAAGATTTGTGTTTTTCGAGGGCTAATTAATTTCTAACACCGCTGCTTCCAAAAAAACTAAATGCATGATGGAAAGTTTGTTCTCTGGAACATTGTTTAACTATCACATTTTTATTGTTATTAATACTTTTCAGTACTTTTGTGTAAATTCCATGTTTTCTGTATCAATACAAGAAATACTTCATTTACTTAAAAATACATGTTTACATTTCAGTTCACTCCACAAACTGTGACAGAGTGTTTTAGGTTTAGCCTCGTCAGCTTTGCACTGCATTTGTTCTATTTTTTTTTTTTACATTAACTAGCAGAAAATGTGAAAAAAAAAAAAATTATCCAAATATTACAAAAATAATCCAGTAATTCATTTTTTAAGTCTGCTGGTAAGCCTTTAGTTTGTAGCTTTAACAGCTGATTGGTTACACAGGCTTTACCCAAGACACCGTGAGCTTTCACACATCATTTGATGTACTCCTACAGTAGCCGGCACATGACAATTAGTAACAACAGCAAGTGGGAGAATAACAACAATGAGTAAGCAACCACAAATATTAAATGTGGCGGTGACCATGCTTCCAATTATTATTGGATACAAGTCGGTTTGGCTTACCTCAATGTTCTTTGGTGGAGTATTCAGCATCTGCTCATTGTGCTGCAAGACACAAACCAACAATACATTTAGTGACGATAAGTGCGACCATACAAAGACAGTCATGAGAAAGAAAATGCAGAGGAGCCCACCTGCAGGTTCGCTTTCACAGCACTCAGCTGTCTCAGGACTTCTTGTAATTTTTTCCTCTGCAGGATGTTCGCCGATGTGCTGGCCATAAAACAGCAGCAGACTGCAAAGAGGCAAGTCAGGACCAGCTTCATATTCTCAGTTTCAGCAGCAGGCACCAGATCACCAAAAGACGGTTTTCAAAAGATTTACTGGAAATGCAGACCGTTGTGTCGCTTACCTTTTTATACTTATCCCTGAGGACACAGGAAAACCACTTGCAGAGAGTTGGAAAGCTGCAGAAACTGGTGTGTGTGAGTAATGAAATTTTCTTTTCCACTGACAGTCACCACTACGTGATCCGAGAGTGGCGTCAAGGCGCGCGTGCGTGGGGCCTATAGATACGAGTGTGTGAACGTAAACTTGTTTGAGTGCACCCGACAGGAAACGACAGGAAGACGGCACTTCCCATTTTCATTTTGAATCAGTGGAGCCGCAGATATACCGTGTCATAGGTAGTTTTCGTAGGTGTGGTATTGGCAACCTGAATGCATTCACTGCATCATGGCCACCTACACAAACACACAGAGCCTGTTGCAACAACAGGAAACCCTGTTTTAGTATTAATGTTGAACCAAAGTCAGGAGATATGATGTTTTGTCTGTGAAGGAGGAAGTCGTCTTTTTGAATGGCCTCTGAGGCTTCCATCATTTCATCTCGCTGTTACTCATCGAACAGAAACCGTCTCTCTCTGTCCACTTGCAAAGACAAGCGAAAGTGTTGTGAAGCCACAGCACAGTCCACGTGTGAAAGAAATAACAGTAAGTGTAGTCCTCTGAGTTGACTGCAGAGAACAGACCCTGGAGCTCGCAGCCATGCCGTGGATAATTCTTAATGTATGAATCAGTGATGATGTACAGGATGATTCATTAATCAGGCTCCACAAATAAGAAATGACACGTTGTAGATGTGACATATTTAAAACCGCACAGCGTCGACAGCTGATGGCACAAACTCTCCGTTAACAGAGTCACAGCGATTCATGTTCTTCACGCTGACATGATCAGTGGAATCACAGGTCATCCCCTCCCGGTTTGTCTTGGCTTCACCTCTGATCACCAACAGTTGCATCATGTCAGCGTAGACTCAAACAGTAACGGCATTGACAGTTCTTTTGTACATTTGATGTGTACGATGGCTGTGAAATGATAAAACACGACCGGCGTGCGTTTGCAGGCACTCAGAATCACCTCCTGCTTCCTAAAAAATCAGCAAAACAAGCACATTATTGGGTTCAAACAGTACTGAACCACAGGAGGAGCAGTCGTGTTTGTGATTCTATACTTGTGACACTGAGTCCCAGTTCAAATAAAACTCTAAAAAGAAGTGCACAGCTTTGCCTCTGAACCTCAGCCGCCTTGACTTGCAGCTGACAGCCGTGCTTGCAGTAATTTTTTAACGCCGTTTTCTGGAAATCGCGGATTACTTTGTTTTCTCAAAATAACAAAGCTCGGTTTCTTGTGAAAGTTCTGTTTATCTCAAGAAAACAAAATTTCTCAATATAACAAGGTCACTTATGAGAAAACATCAGTTCCAGTGATATTCTACAAAATGTGACTGAAGTACAGTCTGCTTAGTATATGTGTATATATTTGTTGCTGTACATTTTATTTTATTGTGTTGTATATTTCTTATTTACATATATCTTTAGTATTAATATTCTGTTTTTTTATATTGCCTTTATATATATATATTCCTTCTCATTCTTTCTTTCTAATTTTATTCTAATCTATAATTCTATTTTGTATGGAGCACTGCTACGAAAAACAACGTTTTAAAATGATAACTATCAACTCCATATTAGCTGATCAAGCTTTAGCTGGCAGCTTGGCACACTGGTGCAGCGTGACCTCTGGTCTCTTTTGAAATCTGAAAATGAATTAGGTTGGGACGCTCTGTGAACTGTAAATAAAAACAAAATTCAGTCATTTACAAACAAACTGTGATCACTGACAACAGTTTTGTGAAGCGTTTCTGAGTCCATGTGTTAATCTCCATTATCCAATCACGTGTTCACTAAGTGGCGAACCTCGCTCCATCCTTGAAAGGACGCCCCTTTCAAACCCAATCATGATGCTATCACCTGTTAGCAGTGAGCCTGTTTACCTGTGGAACGATCCAAACAGGTGTTTCCAGAGCAGTCTTTAGTTGCTCCTGTCCCAAATCAATTGAAAAGTGTCGCTGCATCAGATTCACAAAAACATATAGTTACAAAAATAAATGAAGCTGATGAGAGAAAACATCAAATATATTTCCTTTGTGCTGTTTTCAGTTGAGTGTATGTCAGAAAGGATCAGCAAATTATCACTTTTTTGTTTTGTTTTTTTCAAATCAAGGATGTATTGGTTATTTTTTTCAGTGTTTTGTTGCCCACTCAGCCCACCCTGTGACCACTTTCTGTTTTTTTGACTCAGTGAGAGTTGCACACACACACAGGTTGGACTGGCAGATGTGCAATGTGAAATGCTAAACTGGGAGAAACAGAAAGAGAACGTGTAGAAAAAGAAATAAAATCACCATTTGTTGAAGTTTACAGCTTTTAAAAGCTTAAAGTTTCATACTTCAGGTTGAGACATGACTTAGAAAGGCTTTCTTAATCACTCAGTGGAGATTTCAATGGAAATATCACTGAATATTTGAGGTGATGGTCACTGACTCCAATGTGCATTCATACTGTATTACACATTTTGGAAATTCAGGAGGCATCATCTGTTAGTCAGTGCGTCCACGTACACGAGGAGCTCAGTCACTGCTGTCAGTGTCAATGCCGGTTCACACGTTCTCTCCACACACAATCTTTACATCTGTCTGCTCGCCAGAGGGGAGGAAGTGAGAGTGAGACTGAGAGAGAAAACCCCTCTCGTCTTCTCTCTCTCTCTCTCTCTGCCGGCGTAAGGGAAACGGTGGGTGGGGGCTTCGACTGGTCTGAGAGGTGCTTCACCCTCGGGCTCCCGTCTTATCAGGAGTCCCTTCTGTGATGCACGTAGAGAAGGGAAAATGTGTCCTCAGGTAGATTTCAAATTCAGACGAATTTTCCTCCACTGGCTGCCATCAGGGAATCTCTTGTAACCCACCTGTGTGTGTGTGTGTGTGTGTGTGTGTGTGTGTGTGTGTGTGTGTGTGTGTGTGTGTGTGTGTGTGTGTGTGTGTGTGTGTGTGTGTGTGTGTGTGTGTGTGTGTGTGTGTGTGGTGTGTGTGTGTGTGCAGAAAAGTCTTACTAAGCAGCTTTGTCAAAATGAGCACAATGTCTCCAAAAGACAAATCATGCAACTTTTGAAGCATAAAGTTTAGGAGATGTAAAAAAACCGAGCGCAGTGAAAATGACACTTTTTCTGTACGACTCTCTCTCTTCAGAAAGGATCTGTCTTCATTAAAGCTTAAACTTTGCTTTACTAATGTTTTATGGGGCAGTTATAATCCATGAACAAGAACAGCTTTTGTGGTTGCCATGTGGTGAAAAACCCACCGATCCTTCTGCAGGATGACATCTGCTTTGTCTTTCTAGCTCTTCAGTTTATCAGGAGGCCCCATCTGTTGCCAGTTTGACCACTTTACCACCTGGACCAAAATACACCTAAAACACTTAAAATACACTTCTTCACCTTTGTTCACTGTGTTTCTGACTTGTGTATGTATATTTTTATTGTCATATTTTTTACTTTTTAATAGTATTTTTTAGTAGATGTGTCATGCGCCAACTTCACCAAAGCAAATTCCTCGTATGTGTAAAATCGTACTTGGCAGTAAAGCTTTTTCTGATTCTGATTCTGATTCTGATTCTGATTTCTGATTTCTGATTTCTGATTCTGAATCTGATTCTGATTTACCACTTGGAGGGGTCTCCCTGATGAACTGAGGTGTTAGCTAAAAAGTCAAAAGGCACACGCTGGAGGAGGAGAAACACCAGCCAGAGAGATGTTTTGCACACCAAACATCGTCAGCAATGGCACATTACTGATCAATGAAGCATTCGTAAGTTGGTTTAAACATTAAAAGCTGTTAGTTCTGACTTTAAACCCTTTAGAGAATGTTGGCTTGTTAGAAAGGTTGTTTTATGCAGTCGTGACCGAAGTCTTAACCCTGTGTTAGCCTCTTCACATGCTAAAAAAAGGCATGGTGGAGGAACGGAATCGTCACATACGCCTCATCTGCATTTGAGAGTTCAAGCTTTTTCCATGAAATTCAGAGAAACATCGCTGTACTGAGGCATGTTTTTGGCGATGACTAAACCTCTCGGTCAGGGGTGAAAACATGTCACAGTGAGAGTCGCGCTTTGTGGTCAGCCAGAGTGTTAAACGCAGTGCAAAAAGTGTGACTTGAAGTGAGGCTGCAGATGAGAGAATACTGACAGATGGAGGTCAGGAGGTAAAAAAAAAAGAAAAAAGTGAACGAGCCTATTTTCTAAAACCGGAAACCTGCAACCATCACATTTTACGAATGAAATTAAGGTTTTTTGAACTCAGAGATGTGAGCAGGCAGCATTTATCAGCCTGTGAAGTGTGTGTGGGATCAGTGGCACTGAAATTTGGCTTTTCTGAAGGTCCACAGGGTCTGAATTCAATCTGCAGCCAGATGACGCTTTGGTTTTAGGTGGACAGTGATGTCATTTCTGCTTTCGAACTGTCAGCTTGTAGAGAACAGGACACCCTTCTGTCCACTGTGTACTCCATTAACTTTGAATAAACTGTGTGTTTTCCTCTCAGACTTCTATGACCCTTAAACCGCCTTTGTTAAAAGGAGGTCTGTATTTCCAGAAAAACAGCGTTCGGACTGTGACTGAAAGAATAAGGTTTTTGTTTTCACTGTGACAAATGAAAGCTTGAATTTCCAAAAGACAATTTTATTGAATAAAGAGAAAAAGTGGGTTTACATTCTGCCTTCAAGTGAGGATTGAAAATTGAGTCAGAAAATTTCATTCCAGGTTTTTTTCTTTGAGACACCCCTGCCCGATGCTAAACGACAGACCAGCTCAGCTTAGCTCTTCAACAAAAGGCCGGCATTGACTGATGTGACACTGTAACCCAGGCGTCTCAAACTCAAAGGGCCGTGTGGCTGCAGGTTTTTCCTCCAGCCAATCAAAAGCACGCAGTCTGACCAATCAGCTGTCTGAAGACTGAGATCAGCTGATGAAATGAGTCAAGTCTGGTGTGCTGCTGCTTGGTTGGAAAGAAAACCTTCAGCCACTCGGTCCTTTGTGGAATGAGTTTGAGACCTGTGCTGTAACCCTTTCAGACAGACCTGTCCCTCCTTTAGTCTCATGTATTTCGGTGCAGATGCCTTCAGTTGTTGCTCATCAAAATCATTTTGTTTATTTTGTTTTGACTTGAAATCGTCACCTGGTCGTACTGTGATGATGTCATGTTTGTCATACTGTTTATTATGCCATTGCACCATTTCATCCAAATAAAATGCATGTCTGAAAAACTGCCAAGCGCACTGTTGCTGTGTATTTTGTCCAGTTATGGCTCGTGTGTGATTTGAAAGAAGTATTAGTCGTCTCTCTGCAGTCAAAGTGAGGTCAAAATCTGCCCTCCTGCTGTACAGTGACCATCAAACTGTCAGGCAGATTTGTTTAGATTTATTCATTTTGAAGTTTACTTCCTACTCCCACTTGCAGTAGTATGATTTCCGACACTGCGGTCTCCCCTCTGTGAGCAGTTTGCATTTCCAGGGCGAGTGGGTGCGAGGTTGAAAGTTTGCATGCAACTCATACACAAACTGGCATATTGCACAACATTGTACACTGTTTTGAAACTTTCTGCTAAATGTGCTTAAAAATGAAGCCCTCTGTCATTTTAGAACCGTTTGTGGAGCCCGAACGAGGCCAAACGAAGGTGATTTTCAGTGATTGAGAGGAGTGAGCATGCTCGATATTACCGTAAGTGCGCAGGAAGAGGGTGTGGGTGGGGGATCGCCTCTTTTGGTTCTCTCCACTGGCACTGCAGCACTGATGACACAGCTTGTTTATAATGATTATTGATTTTTCACAGTCATCATGACTGAATTCAAAGATCTTAACAGGAGTTACGTTTAAAGGAGAAATGTGGAATTAAGTTCCACTTGATGAATTATAAGCACTTAGAAAGACAGTGGGGACAGTTTAAAACAAATAAACAAAGAAAACCTTGAGCAGGATGAGAATTTACCACCAGCCAAACGCGGATCGAATCAGCCTTTTCCTGGTGCAGTACGGTGATATCAGCTAGTTTCCAGCTGGTTATTTTGGATAAAATCAGATCTACAGCAAACAAAAGCAAAGCAGGTGAAGTCTTGATTCCAGTCAGCAGGACAAACAGGTCAACGGGCAAACTTTCCCCTCTGCTATGACCGAATCTTTCCAAATTATACAATGTCAATCTTTAGTGAGTTGTCACCAGAGCACAGAAAGAAGTGTTGAATTGTTGGCAGTTATTATTCAGTGACTTACTAACATGATCTGATAAAACAGCTCAGGAAAATATTTGAATTTCTCATCTGAATGTGTGATCACACCCACAGTTTGTTTCCTCTGTCTAAACAGGAGTGTGAAGCTCGACTTCACTCGGTCTGATCACGCGTGAAAAATTTCACTTTAACTTGCAATCAGCAGATTCAGTCAGCTGGAATCTCTAAATCTACAGAGCAAGAGGAACTTGTCAGCATCCTTTGCTGCTTGTTAGGAACACAAAGAAACAGCTAAAGATCCACTGACGTGAGGGCTGCCGGCAGTCAGCTAATTAAAAGTTGTGCTGAAACAGTAAATGTTGAACTTTTCTTTTTGTCAGTGCTCATCAGACTAAGAAAGAAATCTCAAAATGAAATGATGCCCAGCTGTGAGTTGTAATACACATTTCTAAGTCATTAATCCAAAAATATTTAGCACTGCTGTGTTCTGTCCTGTTGAACCACTCCGTAAGTTACTTGGCAAAGGTCTGACTTTATTAAACTCTTGTTCTCAGCCGCCCAAATCAACTGAATCAAAAGGTAGAAAGGTGATTAATCTCATTAACCACCAAAATGTAACTGAGACTAAAAACTCCTGCCCGACTTATTCTGCACGTTATTTTAAGACTTTGAGAATCAGAGTATTTGTGTCCAAAAGAGTCCACAGATCAGTCCTCTTTTCGTCGACACCATGCAGGTTAATACTGACACCATAAGACAGATAAAAGCAGTCCACTGAAACCTGATGGTCATGGAAAGACTAGAAACCTTTTCTATTGGCTGCCACTTTTCTTACTTTGTAACATCTCATTCAGCTTGTAGCACCAAACCCTGACAGGATGCTTTTTTTTTTTTTTAACTTCAGGTACAGTGGTGATGCGACACGACGCCGCTCACCGCTGCAGCTCTTAAATGCTGCTATCGACCAAACTTTCGTTCCCTCACAGTCGTTGACACCTGATCTACTCAAAAGTCTAAAGGTGGTTGGTTGTGGGATGGAAACAGATCTCCCCCTCAAAACAAAAAAAACATCAGTTCAAGCATTAAAATGAGATGCAAATGACTCAGGTGTGCATTGTACTGGAATAAAAAGGAGATGCTAAAAAAAGCGTGCTAGCTGGTTTGTGATCACAGCTGGAACATTAAAGCAATAAACCCACAGATGAAATGAACAGTGATCACATTTACATGTCAATTGATCACATTCAGCACAACCAGGACAAACACTTAGCTAAAACTGAAAGACACATTGCAAAAAGTTAAAATTCATCTGTGGACGCCTAACAGTCCAGAGATGATTGAATTTAATTAGTTTCAAAAGCACAAAAAGCAGAAGTACTTAAATGTGAGGAGGTTAAAAAGGGAACATACCACTGATGCAGTCACTCTGTGCTTCTTCTAGACACAATGACGGGTATTTGTCTTCAGCTTGTCTAACTAAAAGGGGGCTTGTGAAAATAAGTAGCCCACATAATGGTGACACATTCTTGACATTTAAGAGTTAATAATATAATCATCTATTACCAGCAGCGACCAGATATGCAACGCTTTGTTGTTTTGGAAATTGTTCATTTTATGGGAAAAGAAGAGCAGCGGCGGAGCAGTGGGAGTATTGAACAGACTGTGATGTGAACGGTGTTAAACCACAACAGAAGGGGAATAACACCCAGCTGAGGGGCCGTGAACATATTAAAGGCCATGAAACTGCCACTGTACAAAAACAGCCAATCAAATTGGAAAGTTCTGTCATAAAATCAAACATCCATCGTTTGAACAACACCTACTCCTCCAAACTGACTGCTCGGTGCAGTGAAGTGTTAAACTGACGAGTCTACGCCAACAAGCATTCTTTCTGTGAACGGTTATGGTTTTAAAAAAATGGATTTAGCAGATTCTTCTCAGACCTAATATTTGTGGTTTTTCAATCAAGCCTCAGCTGTGGTGGTTTTCAAGCTGCACAGAAACCCATGAAAACAGCTTTAATCTTAGAATCTGACAGAGAACAATGAGGCCAAAGGGCTTGCAAGGATCTTCCATAATATGAGGACACGATTCATTTAGATACCAGTTTGTCATTTTCTGTGTCCACTCAGAGCGAGTTTCAGCAGCGTTTCTCAGCTCTCACCTGCTGCGTGATGCACTTTGAACTCCAAGAAGGTGGATGGATTTGAGTCATAGGCAGCAGCATAAAATGAACCTTTGAAATACTGCCCTTTTGATTTGGCTCATCTGTATCCAATCTCGAGTTGTGGCTCAACATTTGAGCAAAATCAAAGGAATCCATGTAAATTCTATATTCTGGGACTTCAATTTGGTACAAACTGAAGATAACGGTCTTCAATATGACACAAGGCATGCAGCCATGCCTAGAAATGTAAAGAAAATAACTAAGAGTGACACGTGTTCAAAACAAAAACAAATCTCTTAAGTACCATGAACATCTTGAGGACTTTGTCAAAGTTGAGATTTTGGGAATTTAGGACTCTTTGAACTCATATTTCTCTTTTTAAACATTTCATGTGGAATATTTTTCAAAAACAAACAAAAAACAGTGGATATCTCATCTCGGGACGAAACTTTTCATATTTTCCACCTGATGTTCCTTCGCTGTCTCGAACAGGTTATCAGAACTTTCACAATCAGTGGCAAGCATCCTCAAAATAATAGACAGACGTCTGACGGCTCGGAAAAACACGTCACTACAATATCCTGTTTATTTTAGCAAGGCATTGCGTTTTGGTCAAAGCCAGACTTCCGCTGTATATTACAATTAATCAGTAGGAGCAGTTTTCCTCTAAGATGATCAGAGCATGTAGGTAAGACAGTGTTATACTGTCTCTTCTTCAGACGATGACTTGGTTCAGCAACTCAAAACATGAAGTGAGAGTGACTTTTACTGAGTTACTCATCTCAAGTGCACGCTTGTCATTTCTATCTACAGTAACATTCTGGTTAGTCAACATCGGCTTAGTCATATGACTTTCACTGTCTGTTCCCTGACATCTGACCATGATTGACATTTCTGTGCAGAATGTAGAGCTGTACACAGTGTACTGAAATTCACTGAGATTTCTGAAACCACTACATGAGCACCTCTGCAGGTGCTGCACAAGGTTCGAATAGAGGCACTGAAACACTGTGACTCTATGGGGAGCTTTTCTTATGTGCACATGGACACGCTGAACTCGCTATATGTAATTATACTGGCACCTGTGTGCACGTAAAAGTTACAACAGACAAACAAACTATGATCAAATATATTTATTTGCATTGTAGAAAAAGCTGTGCAAAGATACAGAATGTTAAAATATTATTTACACACCAAACAAGTCTAAGTCCCCAGAAAGCAACTGTATAAACTGACAGAATCAAAGGTGAATCTCAAGAGGGTCTCACATCAAGACTCAACAGGCTCAGTAAAGATTGGTCTTCTTCATTATCCTCAGGAACTCCTGCTCGTTGACCTCACCGTCTCCGTCTCGGTCTGCCTCGTCAATCATTTCCTAAAAGGATAAGAAACAACGTCTACTGTGGTATGTTCAAAACGAGAAAGTTTCGAGTGACTCGAGCACTGAAAGCTATGCTTCATACATCACATGTGACAGACATGGAAAAACCCTCACTCTCTTCTGGTCTGACAACATGTGTCGCACGGGGCCACAGTTCCTCAGAAATAACCGACCTACGACAAGACTGTCGTTGCTCTTTTACGCAACATGAGAGGAACCACTGTAGGAGACGAGTGAGGAGAAAGGAGTGCGTGAAGTGCCACAGTCCACGTTAGGAAAACTTCTCTATGGCTTCTTCACTTTGATGTTTCTTGACAGAAAAGTGTGTTCACAAACATCCTGCACCGCACTCCACATAAACAGTCCATTCAACCTGAGAGACGCCCAGTGCCCATGTTCTATGCAACAGTACAATATCCGAAACTAGCCTATTACTGGAAACTACTCTTTATTGTACGTATTGTATGTTTCTTGTTTGTTTGTTTAATATGTTATTTGTTTGTTTATTATGTTGTATTTGCTACATTTTAATATGTTCTGACTGGCTGCTACCTTGGTCAGGTCTCTCTTGTAAAAGAGATTCTGAATCTCAATGGGATTTCCTGGTTAAATAAAGGTAATAATAATTGTCAAACATGAGGGCAGTTTGAGGAAAATGAACCCTCTTTCTGGTATTTTATAACATTTGTCACATGTTAAAATGTATTTGTGGTGATCAACCACGAGGCTGTTCTGGCACACAGACAGTCATCAGATTAAAAAAATAAATAAATAACCCAACACTGTTACTCATGATCAAATTACTCTGATTAGAAGTGGAAAGGCCAGTGTGCAGGAGGCTTTTGCTTTGTCGACCCGTGGTCTCCTCCTGGTCCTACACACCTGTCCACTCACAGGTGTACAAAAGTTTTGCTCTTTTGAGAACAGGAATTATAAAAACCTGAACACTCTCGTTCTCTGTCACAGAGAAGAAATTACAAAACAGTAATTAATTGACAAGCTAATGAAATACACGAGTGCAGCAGTCAATCCACAAATGCATTTGCATCACTTAAAAAGGAGTGCTTATTAAAAGAGGTTAACTGGACAACTGTCTGTTCGTTTGAATGCAAGAAATAATGAATACAAAAAGGAAAACATCTTTTTGTTTTGGGGCTCGTCCATGTGGGTGTACCACCAAGAACAAATGACATATAGTACACTGCAAACAGTGCATGTCATTAGAGTCGACCATACCTGCAGTTCTTCATCTGTGAGGTTTTCACCGAGCTCCTTGGCAACTCTCTTCAGATTTTTGAATGAGATTTTTCCAGTGCAGTCATCATCAAACAGCCGAAAAGCCTTCATTATTTCTTCTGTGGAGTCCTTTTCACTCTGTTAACAATGGTGACGTGACAGACTCATAATGATTAATGCATTACAGCTTTGGTTTACACTTTTTCAATCCATATCTTGCAACCAGAGACTGTGTCTCTCAAATGGCCAAGACAGATGTATCCGAAGGGAGACATTTGAGGCTAATCTAATGTAATCTAACTGAAGCTCAGTGCATTTTCTGCGACTGTTCAAAAAGTGTCATTTGCATGAAAGGCATTTGTCTATGTTCAAATACAAAGACTGTAAAAGACTTAGAGGAAATCTGTTTCTTGGATACTGCTGTTTTAAGAGTAACTGGAAATGAAAAGTGACTTCATTTCTTATGTCTATTAATTGTTAGACTGTCTTTCTGTGGCTAGAACTGACATTTTTCAACTTCTGAGAAGTTTCCAGGTTTTGTCTAACACCTGTATTACACTCACCATTTTCAGTGTCATCATACTGAGAAAGTCACTGAAGTCAATTGTTCCAGAGCCCTCTTTGTCAATGTCTGCAATCATTTTCTTGATTTCTTCTTTCTTTGGTTCAAAGCCCAGGGCTCTCATGGCAACCTGTGGCACACATACACAACAAACCTCAGACTGCTGTGGCCCCATTAGAAAGGTATATGTGAAGCTGTATATACACTGAACAACAGTTTATCCAAAGTATACGAAACCATAAACTAACCTTTAGCTCTTTCACATCTATTGTTCCAGTTCCATCTGTGTCAAAGAGATCAAATGCCTCCTTAATTTCTTGCTTTTGCTCCTCAGTTAGTTCGATTTTGGGACATGCCTTTTTCCTTTGGCCAGCCGAAGAGGCTGGTTTGCGGTAACTTGAAGCCTGAAACAAACACAAATATCATACAAGACACCCAGTTTGCAGGGAAACCCACAGGTAATGTTTTTACGTGTTAGTCAACTGTTGCTATCATGCTAAATTAGCTAGCTAACGTTAGCGCCCATGCTGCTCCACCGGACCAAACAAACAAGTTTTCAAGCTGAAATAAACAGCTTTATCGAGCTGTGCGCCATCTTTTAACTTCTAAAAAAAGTTATTACAACGTATACAGTACATGCTAGACCTTTATATGAAAGATTACCATTTAAAATAACGATTATGCAAGGATAGCTTCGATGCACAGTTAGAAAATCGGATGTCAACAAACAGACACAACGGCTGTATTCAAATGACATGAGAGACGGCCAATAGAAACCATGAATGCGCCGTAGCGCGAGCATATTATCCAATTGCAAATAACAATGGGCGGGTTGTAACGGTGCTCACCAATGGTCGAGAGCGGTTTTTTTTGTCTCCCAGCAACCAATACTCATATGCGCATGCGCAGTTAATCATTTGAGCCGGGACAGCTGGGCAGTGGAAGTTACGTGTGGGAGCTTATACAGTATCATACACTATTAAATTAAGGTAACATTGTACTCTTATTGAATAAAAAACGTTTGTTTCGCAGAAGCATTTTTTGGAGACACCCCCGCGGTCTTAGCTCACTTTAGCCTCGTTATGAACAGATTGAATTTAGAACTAAAGCAATTTTCAGAAGACATTAGCTTGTTAGCTTAGCGTTCAAGCTGCTGTTTGTGTGGTATGCAGGCTATTTGCAAGTCTGGTGAGCTGTATCTCTCAATGGCACCTGCCCCTTTTGACGTTATGATGCGTGTATGTTGTACAGTTTTGATGTACTTACAGCTGCTGTTGCATCTACGTGGTTGACCAATTTTCAAGGCTGATCACATGTTTCATCAGAATCTGTGAAAAACGTATTGCTATAGATCTCAGATAAATACAGTGGAGTGAAAAATTCATAATATGAAGTTAAGTCAACCTCAAATTTGAACCTACATTCATTGCTTGAGAAACTGCTTATTGTCCACTGTTGCTTGTTACTGTGTAAGTTCAAACAACAAATTGTGTTAATTTAACAGTCTTTCTCACTAGAAAGAGAAATGTGGGGTTTACCTGGTTAAAGGTGAACAAATGTAAACCTTCTTTTGTCCTTCTAAAACTCAGGCACTTCCAGTAATGCTGGGAAGTACTATCCTAAACCATCGACAACATGTGGGACTGCAGAAGCTCTCAGCGCTGGCAGGAATCACACATTCCTCTTTGGGCCCCAATAAAAAGTACAAGTTTATCCAAGATGACACGAGTGGGGAGTCAACTCTTGTTTGTTCGTGCTTTCGCATCATTGAGAACCTGGAGCTGACCTGCGCGGTGGGTCAGCTGGTTTACGAGACTCTTCAAGCCCACCAGAAGGTCTATCATACAGGGTCGGGATGTCTACTGTTTCTCGCAGGAGTGTGGAGTCGCGCTGCGTTGGAGTGCCTTCAAAGAGGGATTTCAGTAGCACAAATCATCTCGGCTATGTCTGAAGGGATGGATCTATGCTTGGATGTTTGTAAGAGAAGCAGCGTCTCAACTGAGGCTCTTGGCGTGGAGCAATCAGAGAGCTGCGCTGCAACATTTCATGGTTCAGAGCGTCACCTGTCAAAGAAACCCATTGTGGAGGCTTCACAGACATCATGCTACATGCAGGAGACAACAAAAGTTGATCAGAAGACTCTAAACAGCAGCAGACAAAGGAAAGTAAAGCTCAGCAGACATTTTTATGAGGCCAAGTCTGAAAAAGTCTCCACGGTGATGGAACCTCATCAGCTTAAGCATCCTGACATTGCACACATTGCTGAGGGATTGAGTCACGGTTGTATAGATGCAATGAATTTAGCAGTCGAAGCCAGCAGAATACAGTCAAGAAATAATCAACAAGATATCAGCTGTTCCACTTTTGATGTCACTAAAGTGGTGACGTGTGTGTTACCTGGTTTAACGGAGGAGCGTGCGTGTGTTGTACCAGGCTGCGTTGTCCTCTTATCTGCTGAACAGCTTTCAGTTGTACAGCACTTGAAGGAACAGCTCTTGAAGGTTGCTCTAGTTAACGGAGATTTATCAGATACCTATCGCCATCTTGGCTTTAACAGGCCAACAGGTATTCAATGTGTGAGTGACCAGTCGGATTTGTCAAGTTCCAGCAAAGAAGAAGAGTGGATGGCAAAGGTTGTGACACTTCTGTTGAAGCTGGGAGTGAACCTTATATTAGTCAGTGGGCTTGTCAGTGAGGAAGTGATTCTACGCTGTTGTAGACATCATATTCTTGTGGTGGGAAAAGTGAAGGCTTCAGTTTTGAAGGCATTCGCCAATACAACAGGAGCTGTTCCAGTGACTTACGCCACACAGTTGAGTGAGCACTGTGTTGGCATTGGGGTGAAGGTTGTGATATGGAGGGACCTCAGCAGCCATGAGAGGAAGCCTTCAACCACTGTGAATATTTGTACTGGTGAGAACAGCGAACTGGTCACGGTGGTCCTCACGAGCTGTGTTCACGGCAAGCTGCAGGCCCTGGAGGATCAGTTTTGGGCATGTGCTTATCGTTTACACCACATGCTGAAAGACAAAGTCCTCCTGCCTGGTGCTGGAGTGACGGAAATGCTTTGTATTCATCACCTCCAAGAGCAAGTGGAGCGCCATGTCAAGCATCACAGAGAGAGGAAAGGGGAGCAGCAGATCAAAGCAGGAACAGAGAACCCTTACAGGGGTGTCGTGTTGCGCCTTATGGCAGATGGTTTAATAGATTATGTATCCACTGTAATGGTTAACACTGGAAGGATGTCAAAAGTCCAAGCCAGGACTGCAGTGAGCCAACAGCTTCAGGAATATAACGACCATGTAAGCATTGCTACAAAGCTCTCACAGCTTTTCTTGGATGGTGAACAAGGTGAAGATGTAGATGTCTCAAGATTAAAGCCCAGTGAAGCACCAGCAGGAAAAATCTACGATAATCTGAGTGTGAAGCAGGAGGCATGGAGGAAAGCCTTAGATCTGGTGTTCCTGGTTTTACAGGCTGATGCAGAGATCATCACAGGCATTGACCGAAAGACCGATGAAAATTTGATGCTGTTATGACAGACATACCGCATCTTCATTGACTGTTAGTCTCTTTATTAATTCGACAGCGAAAATGTGTTTAAATTGTGATTTCTTCCTATAACTGGCATGAAGTTAAAAATAGAATAAAGTTTGTTTGTTTGTTTGTTTGTTTTTAAAAAAGTTCATTTTGGTGAATCAATTCTTCTTCCTTGCCACCACTTGGGGGCGACACATCATTATATGACACTGTAGTCAGTCAGCTGCTGCTCATACATTATACAAACACAAATATTTCTGTGTCAAACGTGTCCACTGATTGAAATTAAATGCAAAGTAAAGAACCAAAAAAGGAGTTTATTTGAAGTGCTGTTTATTTGACTGCCCCTCTAACCTTCGCCGTCCTGACCTCCAAGTGTTGGAAAGCTCTTATTAATGAAAACAGTGTCTTAAGAAAACAAACATGAACTCAGGTCAGTCTTGAAGGCGTTGTGCATTATTCTCATAGGAAATTGACTTCATTTTTAGGATTAACCAACGCTGACTTTGCTGAGACTTCTTGTGCACACCTTGTTTTCCTGCTCAGTTCAGCCAGGGAAAAACAAATAGCCTCCACGTCTTAGACCACAATTAAATTTCAGTCTTCATGAGAATGAGAGGAATTTTGTTGCGCCAGTATATTTTTTAGTCTTGGGACGTTTCTGTTATGATATTTGCCTCCGCTTCATTATGTGTCTACAGCCCGGCCAGCGCCGTTCACATTGGACACTGCTTCCCTGCCAACTGTGGTTTTATGACTTGCTCAGTCACAATAGCAATGTTGATGGAGAGGGAACGCCTCCAGGCAGAGTAAATGTTTTTGGTTAAGTTTTATTAGGCCCTGTCCTTTTTAAGAAGTGACCAAAGGTAATAACAGCTTCCGAAGGTTGTTTGAATTCTAGAAACCTTTTTGTTGATCGCTGAAAGGTCACAGGAATATAACCAAGGCACCCCGCTGTGACCTTTGCACTCCTTAGCACTGCATGAAAGTTGGTTCATCCAGGAATTTAACACTTTAATATGATAAAAATTCAATTTAAAACCTTCATCTCAGCCTGAAAAACAGTTATTTCAAAGAGAAATGTCTGCGACTAAATCAAAAACAACCCAGAAACTGACCGTTCACATGAAACTAAAGCACGCTCTTGGTTATCTTTAGACTTTTTCCTATTGTGCACGCTGTATTTCAGAGGTGGCAGTTGCAGCGACCTGCGAGAGCTTCCATTTCCTCTGAGATCGGAGAGCTTCTCGTCGCGTTCTAAAAATAGTTCAGTGAAATAAAAGCGTTACAAAGGCTTCACGGTGGAGCCGCAGCAACCTTGACTCAAGCGTCAGTCAGCGGCGGCCAGGAGAGGGTGGGGTGTGACATCACGTAACAAACACAACATTGAGAAGGAAAATGGAACGGCTAATTTGGTGAAACATCTGAGCCTCCAGGCTGACTCCACACTTCACTGTCTGCCCCCTTCTGCATCTGCACAGAGAGCCTGATGCATGCACCAACGTGTAGAAATGCAAAGCCTAAAGAGCTGGATGAGATTAGAGGTTTTGTTTCTCACGTGCTGGCTGATAGTACAGTATGGGTGGTTCATTCAATTTCCTGTCAATATATTCAAAGTAAGATCTCATTTACTAGCAAATCAACCATTTTAAATTCCAAGACAGTTGAAATTTTGCTTTAGGAGTTAGATTCATTACATTTTCATCTGATACTAATACCTGTTTTTTTTTTTTCTTTTCAAGGAGAATAAAAGTTTCAGATTTTTTTAAACACTTAAAAATAAAATTAGCATTGGTATTCACAGAACTGCAGTTGTAAGAGGTCAGTACTGGTGCCGTACTGACACTGGAATGTGTCACAAGAATTTATTTTTAGACTGGCAAACATAAATCTTGTCTTATTTTCCTCAGACAGTGTTTTGTAAAGAATTATTATTTGTAGCCATATACAGCCTACTGTGATAGTACTGAATATGGTCTAATCTCTCTTTTGATGGGACTACAGACACATCCATATAATTGATAATCCACTTACAAACCATTCTGTTCTTTCATAATTCATACAAAATTGAGGTTGATGATTGGTACAGTAAATTGTGATTGGTAGTTTCTAGCATTATGTTGGTCTTGGACAAGCTTAAAGGCAGGATCAGTGTTTGCTATCATTTTTTTTGGACTTTGTGTTCCAGATGCAGTTTCAGAATTCTGTATGCTAGAAGCATAGCAGTGCTGCATTGAGCAATGCAACTGGAGTATTTATGTGTGGTTCACGAGATTCATTGGAGTTATAAAGACCCCAAATACAGCAGGTAAGCAGTCACCTCTTTCCCTACTTTACCTACATGTTATCTCATCATGAGCCACTGACTCCAGCCTTGGAGCAAACAGAGTATGAATATTACGAATAACCAGTAACAAAGTAAATGATGCAGTATCATCAGCAAGTCCTTCAGAATTTACTCATATCGAGCAATTAAACCACGGGACACTGAAATCACAGAGGCCCATTGCACCAATTCTAACATTCATGCACTCATAAAAAGGCCTTTTATGAATATCCACATGCTTCATCTATAGTCTGCTGGCTGTTTTGTCTTTCTGGAAACTGACATCTTGGAAAAAAGGATTCTCAGCAGAGAATTTGGTGACAAAAATTGCTTTGATAAATGTTTTGGTGCATCAGTGAAATCTACCGAATAAGACAGAAGTGCAGTGTGGATGCTTGAAGATTAGGCGTGTGACTGAAAAGGTGACTGGTTTGTGGTAAGCTGGTTCTGGAAGGTGTATCACTTTATATTTTTGTGCATTCCCTCTAATGAGGAGAATTCTTGCTTTCGTGCTGTGCAGAACAGGTGGAAACGGGACTCAGTAGTTGGCACACTTCCTTGGTGATGAGAAAAAGGATTTTGCCCAGAAAAGAATATGTGTGTTTGGCAAACCCTTTCTGCGTAAATATTGTATAAACGTTCCTCTTTTTGGAGAGTTCTCGATTGGTACAGTCCCAGGAAATGCATCGAAAGGATGTCCAAAACCATCTTAACTCTTCCTGTGGTCGGACTCCTATTTTGACTACAAGTCTTACAACTATTCAAGTCTCTGGCCTTAGTCACCCGACTGGCCTGGTTGGATGTCAGATGTTTCGCTGACCAGTTTCGGGGGGGGTCACCAACATGACGTCAACCGAGAGCACAGCTGACTTTCTACTGGTCCAGCACAAGTTTCAGATGTGGTTACCTTTACCCAGAAGCCCAGACCAGCGAGTGCCTATTTTGCCAAGCAGATGGGCATGTTGGTCCTAAAATCAAAAAGAAACAAATTCTGCAGGAATAACTCCCATCACTGACTGATCCTCCATTCAGGAAGTTGAGAATAGCAATTAAAATCACTCATTCGTGATGCAGGCTCTTTCATCTGCCAGTCTGCTGGCTTTTCTTCTTCACATTGTTGTGTTTTACCTATGAATAGCACTGAGTGATTCACTAAAAAGCTGCCTGTGCTGGCTTTGCTGTGCGCCTCTCTTTTCTTGCTCTTGAGCAGACTGGATGAATGAAAACACTGGTTCTGTTCACATGCCTGCTGCTGCTGTTGGCGCTCTGAAGGATCTCAGCGACATGGTCCAAGTTGCACGTCCCCCTTCTTGCCCTCCTCTCCTTTCTTGACTTCTGCTGGGTTGGTTGGTTAAATCCGTGAGCGTTAGTGGGCGTGAGCATGTGTGTGTTGGTGCTCCTAGGGCGCATGCGAACTGAGGCCCAAAGGGGAAAGCCTTCCACACAGATCTAAGCCAGCTGCCCTGATTTAAACACTTCACTGCGAGTGGAAGAGTGGAAGAGAGGGGGAACCGCATGCATCCCCCCTACCAGTGTGCTCAGAGTACACTGGGAAAGCAGCTGCCAGCTCTACAAACAACAGACGAGCAGCTCCAAATGGTCGATTTAGACGTTTGCTGTTAGGTAGAGGCATTTAGGAGTCCTCCTGTCTCACATTCCCAGGACTCAGAGGGCACTTGTTGCCCTGAGAGGGGGGCGTTCGAGCAAACTGACCTCTGAGGTTAAGTAAAATCAGTTTGTGTGAAGCTGTGTGGAGGAGGGGAGGAGGCAACAGTTAGTGGGAGGTGGGAGGCCACAGTGGGGCTCCTGCACTGCTCAAGAAGGAGACGACGCAGTCGCCGGGAAGCAGGGAAAGAGGAGGAGATGGCCACGGGAGAAATAACAACACTTCCCTCTACACCTGAAGACGGCGGCAGTGGCGGCTTTCCTCCCGGGAGCTTCAAGGATCCCAAAAGGCTGTACTGTAAAAACGGGGGCTTCTTCTTGAGGATAAAGTCTGATGGGGGAGTGGATGGAATCCGGGAGAAGAACGACCCCCACAGTAAGTCCAGTCCCCTTCTTCTTTGCTTTGCACAGCACACAAAGCTTCTTTATGTTCCTTTTAATATGCAACAGGGAAGTAAGAGTGAAGCAAAAAGAAAAAAATCATGGAGGAACGATGTGAATTTTCCAGCTTACTGAGGTCAGTCTCCACTTGTAAACAGCAAAATGTGCGTAGGTCTACTTCTGGAAAGTATAATAAGTGTAGTTCAAGAGACGTACACCTTTCTTAATCAATGGGAAGTCTGATGGAATCTGCGTGACATTTTTGGTGAATGTTGATCACCATGCTGAGTCACAGCCATTCACGCTGCTCACTGTGAGCTTTACGTCACACGAGGCAGCACAACATGGAGCTAAAAGCCAGAATAAGTGAATTCCTGATCTAGGGGTCCGGTCACTGTTTGAGGTCAGTGAACTTGTGCCAGTTATATATCTAAAAATTCTACTATTACTGCAAAATATAATAAAATAATCTCTTACCACTCATCCCTACTACCAGCTAATCAATATTTATACAGGAAGAGAAGAGTTTAAGCTTTTCTAAGTTGTTTAACTTTGCAACTATTAAAGTGGGAACGTTAATTTGGCCCAGACAGCTGTGATACCCCCCAGCACCTCTGTATCACTGACCATTTTTAAGTCTGTTGCATCAGTAAGTGGGAGTGGAGGAGGGGAGGGGGACCATGAAATCATTTAGTTTTTCCAAGGAAAGCGTGTTTTGTATTGCTCAAGATAGTGTGACATTTCAAACAGGTGCGCCCAATCACATGTCTTGATATGGACGCAGTTCAAGGAGAGAGGAGCTATTTTTAGAATAAGTCAATTACATTCCGTCGGACGGATTTGTGAAATAAATGTGGAGGCAATGTGAGAAAGTTGTATATTTAGTTTGTATTAAAAACTCTTCCTGTTATTCTGGATAGCAAACAGTCGGCATGATGGCTTCAGAAAGGAGTATATACATGATGAGTCACACGACAGGAATCGGTATTAATCATTTAGCTGTTTACCATAATGGTTTCATACAGTTAATGTGACCTGAGCTGTGCCTCATCAATGGTTCTTTTGTTAAGGCTGCAATAGTCCTGCCAGCTTTTTGGACAACCGAACGTACCTGCCAGAACTGGAACTGCTGGGAAAAGGTTACCCAATATATCCAAAGATCCTCAGGAGGGATTTCTGTGCTAATGCAGATGGGACTCCATCATATTTGTATTCGCTGGAACGCAGGAAGTCATCCCAAAGGTTTCTGAGGATACAAGTGCCCACATACATTGCCACAAATTGTTGCCCTCGTATCGCAGACCCCAGGACGATTCCAGATCGGACCACACACACAATGCAAAACCAGAGAACAGTGGAGGCAAAGTTCTGTACTCACAATAGCTGTGAGACGTGATATTCCCAGTAAACATGGAGCACACCATAGCACACTCAGACCAATTATACATTTCTTTCAAGGGAGAACACCTCTTTGATCTGTGACATGAAGCATCCAGGCAGAGAGCTTAACTGCAGACAGATGCGTGTCTATGTGAAGTCCTAACGTGGATTAATCCTAAACAGATCCCCTCATTTACCTCATAGGGCCTCTGCTTCCTTTTTGGTGGTTTGGCTTTATGCAAACTATGCTCTGCTGGCAAGCAGTGATGTCTCTACCAAAAAAAAAGACGAAAAAAATGTGGAGATGATTTTGATCATCTGTGAGGAAGCTGTCACATGGCCAACAGGTACTGTCTGCTCACACTGCTGTCAGCGTCAGCGCGATGCTACTGTGAGTTAGCTCATTGTTTTCAGTGGTGCTTCGTTCATGTACTGCAAATAAAGTGTCAGCCAGTGTTAGACAAAACATGGAGCGAAAGCACAGCAGAGAGGAGCTAACCTTTCTTTGCCAGGAGGTGAGAGAACATGAGCAGATGTTTGCGTGGTTATGCAACAAGAAGAGTGAATTTAAACTTTCAACTTTAAGGCTTAAACTTTTACTAATTTAGATTTCCACCTGAATGCTGTGTCCTTGCCCAACTCCAGGTTGATGAATTTCCTGCTGCGAGAAATCCCGGAATTTTTCAGAAACGAAAACCAAAAACAACGACTTGTCAGTGCATGTTGAGCTACATTAATCAGTGTTTTCTCCGTAACTCTGCGGCTTTATGAAGCTATCGTTTTGGTTTTATGACACATTTACTCTTTGGTTCCTCTCATCAGTGTTGTTCCCAGCTTCAGCCAGCAGCTGTTTTCAGCAAACGAGCTCTGATGAACCCATTGCACGCCATTGGCACCCAACTAGCTAGAAGCTAGCAAGTTAGCAAACCAAAGCATCTGCCAGCCTAAGAGACAGATATTGTTTGCGGAGACCAAAACAGAGCTAAAATTAGAATGAATATTAGATGACATTCATTAGCTGGACATAGATACAAATCAAAATGAAGTCTTATGTCTGCAGGATGTCTAACTGGGCAATTTCCTAGCTAACACATTAGCCTGAGCGTCCTCAGAAGCCAATGATATGGTGTGGCGTGTACATCTTTGCAGCTTTAAGTAGCAATGTCTCATTATCTCTGGAGGTTTTTGCTTTTCAGGAACAGTTTCCGCTTCCTGTTTTGTGCTAATGGGCAAAACACCAGTCTTCCCTCCAAAATCCAGCTAGATGGCAGACCACATTAAATGCCCTGTAAGGGGCAAGAAGTTAGACTGCCATCCTTTTTGACCATGATGATCTCATTTGTTACTGGTGCTAATTGTTGTCATGAAGATTTCATTTTGACATGCCTAGCATAGCATCTGTACTGTGATTTGTTTCTTGATTGGCTGGCTCTGTTGTGTCCAGAGGTGATGTGAGATCAGTCATGACAAAGAGTTAAAAGGGGGTATCACTGATGGAGCCATAAAACACTGTACATTGACTTCTAAAGACACTACTGTCTCATTGTCTGGACTTAATGTTTAACTTTTAACTAAACATCCTAAAAACAAACTACCAATGATGTCTTGTTTGCTTATTTTGTTCCAATGAACTTTTGTCTGTTTTCCTCAGTAAAGCTTCAGCTCCAGGCGACCTCGGTGGGGGAGGTGGTCATCAAAGGAATCTGCGCTAATCGTTATCTGGCCATGAACAGAGACGGACGACTATTTGGAGCGGTGAGTGAGCGGAATTATCAGATCTCTGCTAACAACAGTTGCATTATGTCTGTTTTGAGATTTCTGTAAATGCGCTCCAGTCAAATCATGAAAGGGCTCAAAGAGCTTTTATATTAAACACCTAAAGTGAGTCTTATCCAGTTGGCTGAAAAGCAAACTGTCCCCACTGCTCCAGTTTTGGGCTTCACTATTGTGGAAACCAAATGTTCACCAGCCGCTCTACAAGCAATCCGCCTCCACTGAAGTGATTAGGTTGACACTTCTTAGTCATAGTCAGCACTAATAAAAACGGTTTGCAGCGACATTAGATCGTTCCAAGTTGAAATGATTCTGTTCCAGATGTTTAGTTTCTATCAATGCTTCTCCTGTTTGTTTTCACCACAGTTTTGATCCAACTGAGGCGTCTCTCCCAAACCCAATCAGTTCAGCCGTTTGTCTTTCTTTCCGTTCTCGAGTCTCGTCTTCAGCGTTAACACTGACTCAGTGTCTGACTGTGAGTGTTAAAATCACATTACATGACTTTTTGGTCAGGGTTCGATTTCGCGCCACAGTCCAGACTGACACTGAAACAAGCACTTAATTTGCAAGAAGATGTAACGTATTAGTGTAATGTTTTGATGATTAGACTCATCAATGTGTACAATAGTATTTTTGTCAAAGGGTCTGGATGCTGCTGGGGAAGAAACGCAAGCGGGTGAATGATGACCTGCAGACTTTCCTGTGCCTTTGTTTTTTCAATCTATCCGGGGACAGTGTGACAGCTGTGGGGGTGATAGGGAAGATGGAGGATCAGGCAATACTCGGTCTGAGAAACGAAAGACAGATTGGTGTGCAAAACATTGAAATTCAGTTTATTATGCAGACACAGTGAAATTTGTGAATGAGAGTTTTGAGAGCACAACAAAACAGATGAAGATTTAAGCAGGAAGAGGCAGAAATTCATCAGTAAAAGAGCACAAGTCAGAGAGAAGATCGTCCTTATTGAAGTTTCTGAAGTCCAGATGTACTCTGGTGTCTGTGTTGTGCATCTGAAGTCTGTTTTTTTTTTATTATTTTAATGCTTTTAGGAACTGACAGATTGTCCGACTGACCAACAGACTGTGTTCAGACGTTCAGTGATCAGATGTTTCACATGAGCAAAGGACAGAAACAGTGTAAACACACTCAGAGTTTGGTTTAGACAAACTGCCTCTTGTGTTTGAGAAGAAATCCTCGTTAACTGCACACAGTCGCTAATTAAACTGATGTGAAACATCAGCGCTCGTGAGAAATGGCCAACACCAATTTGGCACCACTGCCTGAACGTTGCTGCTCACAGCGGCGGAGGAAGTGCGAAGTGCTGGTGACTGATGTGGTTTGGTGGGTGTGAAGGCTCGTCCACAGTCCATGTAATTGGCGAGTGGCCTTTCCTCCCGATGACAAGCTGCAGCAGCTGCCACCCAAAGCGCCACTCTGGTGTGGAAAATCATTAAAAAACCCACAACATATTAACTCCCTTTTTACTGTGAGCTGACTGATTAGCATTAGTTGTTGGCAAAGAAAAAAAAAAAGTTTTCCCTCATGACAGGATGCGTCTAATGTCTGGACTTGACGTTTCATGTACAAGATTGAACTATTTTTAATTTTTATTCCATCCCTAAAGCTTTCAATCTAACAATCCTCAATAACATTATTCATAAATATTAAGTAAAATTTTAATTGAAATTAAAAAAAATGGAAAAGACAAGTAATTGGACTTCTCTTCACATCTGTGTCCTAGTGGTCTTTTCACAGCCAAAATAAAATAAAATAAAATAAATAAAATGCCAACCATCTTTACTGCTGTCATAGACTGTTGCACATTTTCAGCACTGAGGGAGGATTATTGTTTGTCGGCTGCTTTTGCATAATGATCTGAACAAAGCAGAAGCGAGTGTTTGCAGGTCTTCTGACCAGCGGCTCCGTAGCTGTGCAGTCATGGCCGACTGAAAACAGAAACTAAAACAAAAGCCTCTTGTTGGGCAGGCTGTGGAGCAGTTAACGCCCAGCCAGATTTGGGCCAGACGTTCAGTAATTGATGTTTTCTTCATGTTTGGGGGTAGTGGGAGCACTAAAGATAGATTTCATCAATAACTCGACAGCGCCTGAGACAAAGTATTTAGTTTTAGGTGATGTTCATCTTTGGCCCTTTTTAAACCTCAATACTTTAGCCTTCACCGTGTTTAATGTATAATCATGATTCAAGGAGGCTTGGACTGAGACAAAAGCGGAGTCGAGCTGTCATTAGGTTCCTCGTCAGGCTTGGTTTCCTTTAAACACAAGTCTTTACTGTGTTAGTGTGAAACCTGGAGCAGGAATTATACTCTAAACCAACAGCCTCCTTCAAAATAAAGGTGGCCTTCAGTTCTGGGTGTTTTATGTGCTCATTTCATGCAATAAAATGTAAAAATTTCCCTTTCCAACAACATAAACTAAACAAATTTAATCAAATATCATCCAAACAAAATAATCAGACAGACTTAGACTTTACTTTACTTTATTGATCCCAATTTGGGAAATTGCATTTGATGAAATGATTTTACATGTGACCACATGTCCTTCACGTTGACTGATGGTAGCACTGCCATACAGGACATCCGCCATATTTCAGATCTGGTTTCAGTTTTCTGAGAACTGAAGTTTGCAAACTACTTTAAGTGTATCGGGATGACAGCGTGTCCCAGTAGATCTTTGTCCTGGAGGCAAAAGGCTGCAGATTTAATCCTCCCAGCAGCCAGCTCTCCTGTTTAAACCTCCTGAACCACCTTCAGGACAGCGAACATTGATTGAAACTCATCTGTTCTTCCTCTGCGTCTTTCCCTCCAGAGACGAGCGACAGACGAATGCCACTTCCTCGAGCGGCTCGAGAGCAACAACTACAACACCTACCGCTCCAGGAAGTACCCGAACATGTACGTGGCACTGAAGCGGACTGGCCAGTACAAGTCTGGAAGCAAAACTGGACCGGGTCAAAAGGCCATTCTTTTTCTTCCAATGTCTGCCAAGTGCTAATCTGGGATCTGGCTGAGAAAGAGTAACGATGGCAGCAACAAAGAAGAAGATGTGACGGCAATGAATGACGTTCCATCAACATTGCCCAAAATAGCTGTGATGCTTTCCGACTGTTAATCCTAAGAACTGTTTTTTTTTTTTTCTCCTGAACACGTCTGCTCTTACTCAGCTTCACTTGTGGTACGCATTCACACCAGGCTGCTCCCAGTAAAACCAGCCGCTACACCAGTGCGACTGGAGACAGGTGCCTTGCTCAAGTGCACCCCTCCAGTGCAGCAGCACAGCTTTGTTTGTTCATTTTACCTCTGCAGAAGTAACCTTCCTGTCCTTCTTCCTGCCGCTCAGCCTGTGTTTCGCCTATAGAAGACTAGTGTGTTCAGACCTGCCTCCTACATAACAAGGCTTTAAGGAAATGCACTCACATTATGGTAACTTGAAGAGAAGCAAGGAGATGGCATTGAAGTAAATAACTCAAGTTTAGAATTTCTAATCTTGTGAAACAAAATGTTTGACATAACCCAAACTAAGCACACCACAAAGAAAACCCAAACACTCCTTTACTTTTCCTGAGTCTGTCTTTTTGAGACTTGTGCAAAAAAGTCCAAGCATTGCGTTGCACTGGAGCACAACAAGATAATGTTGTTGTGACTGATGTTTAATTCAACAACAGAAAGGCAAGTTCACAAAAAGATGAGATTGACTTGTTTGACCAGTCTGTAGGCTAATTTAACAAGGCAGCCGATATTAACATTGCAGCTACTCGCCACTAACGTTAGCTTCTGCCAGGATGTGGTCGGTTAACACTGGTGGTTAACTTGTTAACAAGCTGAGGTCTCAATACTGGTCACAAAATGACCTGTTCCCAGTTAAAAATAGCTTAAAATCAGCTGCTTGCAGCCACGATTGTCCAGCAGCTGGACGTCCAACATGGCCGCCCACAAAGTGTGAAATAAACCGTATAAAAGTCTGCAGTCTTGTAGGTACCAGAGACATAATTCTTTCAAAACCAGCACAAGTGAATGTTGTAGTTCACAGTATTGCACCACACTTCTTTAACAGTAACAGCTCGTGTGTGAAACACACTGCAAACACAATTCCAGTCATAAATACACTTTAAATATGAGTAATACTGACAACCACGTGTCAACACGGCTAGCCGCGGTGCGCTAACCCCATCAGGTTGATGACTGCTTGCTAGCATTTTGGTGCCGCAGGAAGCTGCCTGTGGTACAGCTGGTAGAACATCCCAGAGTAGACCGCGGGAAGCTCCTCCATGCTGAGGTCGATGCTGTGGAAGCCGCGCTCCAGGCCGTGAAGCAGAAGCCTGGCGACCCGGGAGGTGATGGGCGTGGTGGCGTCGGTCCTGGCCAGCTCGGCGAGGTCCAGCCACTCGCAGCGCAGACACTCCTGAGTGCAGAAGTCGATGTCGTAGGTGAGCGGGCTGAGTCGGCAGATGATGTACATGTCCGACATGCCGAAGGCGCCGGGGTGGTTGTGCTGCTGCCGGATGCTCAGCAGAGATCTGAACTCGGAGCGAACACCGGTTTCCTCCAAGACTTCACGAACGGCAGTGTCACCTGGGAGAGATTCACCATGATATAAGTAAACGTATGTGGATGCATTTAAAGATCCTGACCAAAAGGAATGTGTTCATGTCCTTTGTCAGAGTCACGTCGCAGACTGAGGTGTAGATGTGAGGGAAAAGGGAAAATTCATATATTTTTTGTAACGACAAACATTTGAAACGCTGCTTTTTGGGGTGGGTCATGTATACAATATTAAAGCTGCTTTTAAAATATTACAAAAGGTGAATTTGGAGAAACAGATAGAAATCTTTGCATATATATCATGTGCCTTATTTTGTACAGTTCAAATGAATGTATATGTGTCATTTTAAGCATAACACTAAAAGAAAGGATTCAGCTGGATGTACTGTATTATCTTCTTTGCTCTGTTGAGCTCGACACTCACCAATATTTTCTCCTGGATCGGACAAGCCCCCCGGGAACTTCCAAGCATTCTTTGTCTGAAACACAAGTTAAAATTTAACATTTGTGATAGATGGCACTGCTGTAAATGTATCTTAGAGACATTTAAAAAAAGAAAAAGTCCATTTTAGTCTTGAATCATAAAATCTGCCGTCCAGCTTAAAGTAAGTTCTCTGAATCAGTGGCACTGTCCGACAATACGGAAGATTTTTTGTCTTCTTTAAGAGAATAACAGCAAGTAGTAGATGATTCAAAGGATATTGGAGCTGATAATTACACAGGCAGAGATGTTTCGTGCTCTCATCTGAGCGTCTTTTACGTTTTATATTTAGTGCCTCACTCTGGAGACTTTTACATTTGATGTGGTGAAGTGTGTCTTCCAAAACTGTTTCACCACTTATCCTTGATATTTAATAACAGTATGCTGCTGGTTAAATTATGATGTCAGTGTTGTATATATATTTTTGTAGTTCAAGAATTTTGTATTCAGCGCTTTTTGTCAGAAATGCTATTTCATCTTCGATTTTCCTGGTTTTGCAGCTCCTCTCTGTGAGGAACACGCGTGCACTACAGCATTTATTTTCATGTATTGTCGACAAAATGCTATATTTTTGGAGCGGTTTCTAAAATGTGCTGGTATGAAGAAATAAAGAGATTTTGTGTAACTTTAATCAGTGTGTTTTTTCTGAGAGAAACGAGCTCAATGTGAAAATAATAATCCCCCAAAGTTGCTGGGAGGACGCCAAACATACGCAAACTGTTGACACCACGTCTGCTGGGAGATGATGTGTAACTGTCACTGGACAATGACTAAATCAGAAACTCCTTCTCGTTGCATCATTCAGCTCCCCAATGGATGAAATCACCTTCAGTCCGCTGGGGATCAGTCAGTCGTCTTTTGTACTGATGTGAGAGCGATAAAGTCCTGGTTTCTTTTCAGGAAGTTTGTAACCCTCGGTGAGCTCTGAATCTGCCAGAGACGCTCGACTGCCAAAGGCCAGACTGTTAGAAAGCCTGTTTCCAGTAAACAGCTCGATGAGGAGGAGGAGGAGGAGGAGAGGAAGAGATAAAACACTCCCCACACTTCCAGGCCACTAACTGTTTCCCTCTGCTTCTGGACAAAAGCCATTAAGACACATTACATGCTGGTCAGGTTCCTGGTTGGGGCACATGTTACACGTGTGCAGTCAAAGGCCAGAAAACAGCCCCACGTCAGTCCCGTCCATTATAATATGAACTATATTTGTCATGTGCTCCACTGTGTCTACAGAAACCGCAGATAGACTGAGGAGAAATAAACAAAGATGGATGATTAGGAGAACACATTATTGGACAAATTTGATGCTCCAGAGGAATTTCACTTCATAAACTTTGACTCTGTGTACATATTTTGGGTTGGAAAACATTACTTCTAAAAGGATCGGTTAACACAAATGATACAAACGGTATTGTCATATATTGTCTGCAGATTGTTTTGGTTTTAGCGTTGACTTTTCTGACTCCACATCAGTACAATGAATCTCAGAGGCTCAACTGCAGGAGAGGAATGAGGCCAAGGCTTCCTGCACAGCCAGATGGGATTAGAGGAGAGTGAGGAAGAGGTTTCTGTTTTATAATCTGGGAAATTCAATCCTTAAGGAGTTACTAATCCAGGGACAGATGAGTGATGTTGTGATAACTCGTAGAACTGCGAAACTCCAGCAGAATGTCACTGAGGCACAGATTATTTCTTTTCTTTCCAGCAGAAATTTGAACCCTGAAGTGTTTTCTTCGCCTGGAGGTTCGTTTTTTTTTTTGCCAGTTTGTGGCTCTTTGTGCTCATGATGCTGCATGTGTGTTAAACAGGCTCAGACTCGGTTCAGGATTAGTTTCATAATCTATGAAGCCATAGATTTTTTTGGTGGTTGTTTTTTTGTTTTTTTTTTCAAAACATCGGCATTTTCATATTCACTCTTCTGTTGCTCGAACAGTCAAAAATCCAGATTTTTTCCACTAAACCATTTTTTGTCACTTTATTGATCAATAATAAAATCATCCTTTCTACACTAATATTTAGCTTCAGTTTCACAGATACCAGGATGTGTCGTACATGATTTTCTGGTAGCATACTACAGACCGCATGACGTTTCAACCTTCACAGTCGTGATTGAACCAATGGCCAACTAGTGAAAGTATTGCAATATTCATATAGTTTCCGTGTTACAAACTGGGTGTCGATCTCAACGTTCCCCGAAAAAATGCTGTATTCAGTTACTGCTAATGCAAAGTGTTCATTTCCTGCTCCTGCAGCTTCACATTAAAAGCATTCAACTGGTAAAACACAATATGGCTCTTACTACGAATCGTCACAGGAAGCGCAATGTGTTCGTCAGCAGACTTTGTGCTTCCTGCATCAAACCTGATTGAGCCACTTTAAGGCTTCATGTGTGAAGGGAGCTGCACTTCCACTGTGCATAAGATCTTTACTGGTGTGTATTGTGTTACATGGGTATGTGCTACGCCAGGACTTTCTGACATATGATGCTTTGCATTTTTGGCAGCTTTGGCAGTAGTGTAGTGGCATCGCTTGTGTTAAGGGCAGAAGCTGCTGCCTTCACCAGAACAGCTGTTGTGTTTACAGTAGATTACAAAAAGAGTCTGTGAAAGGGTCTTTACTCGTTTATTTTGAGGCAAGTTTATCTTAAAACATAATTGGCTTCCAAATCGCAGCATCATGGTACAATCACTTTTTTTTTTAAATTGGCTGCAATATTATTTTGGCCTGCTGAGAACGTAAACAAATCTGTGGAGAAATGGCCTTAAAAGAGGCCTGTTGTAAGCCAGCCTCATAACAACTCGAGCACTACAGCAGGCCTCTGTGAGCGCTCATTAAGCTGTGTGAGCGCATTCAGCTCATGTAAACACCATGTTTGCTTGAGGTCAGCTAATGTTGTGTGGAGCTATGTTAAGTGTGAGAGGAGGTGAAGGCCTGAGAGGATTTCCACCCACGTCTGGATCAACACAGGCAACATGCAGTACAACTGGCTACATAAACAGAGCTAATCACAGACATTTTAAGCAGCACCAAGATATCTGCCGCTTCACTGGAGGAATCAGCGTCCAATGTCATTCATCTTTTTTAAGATTTCGTATGGTTTTCTGAGGGGATGATGTCTATAATGACGACTCATTAGAGCCAACACATGCATACAAACCATGAAGAAAATATCTGCATGGCAATAACTTTACATATTTCATCTTTAATGAATGTAATGGAGTGCATTTGACTACAGAACGGTGCTGTCAAACAATAAAGTGACACGTATACCTTATTTCTGTCTTGGACGACGAGAACTTTTCCATTGGATTCATCAACAACTGCACCTGCACAAAACAAACGATCAGTCAGACTTTCATTTCAAATATTTTGCTGGTCCATGTTTTGCACCGAAGTAGCTGCTGTAAGCACACTTCAGAGGGAGATCTGTTAGCGGTCTGGCTCAGAGTTAATTATTAGGTTGGACACAACATAAAACCTGCACCACGTGGAGAAAAAGAGCCGAGCCTCTGTCAGCTCAGATGACACAGCAGCTGCTTTGGCTACTTTATGTTTTCTAACGCGTCCCTGCTGATGAATGTTAAAGTCCACGGACAAACCACTCGATAAATGACAATATAACAACATTGCTGGGATTGCTGTTCATAGTTTAGAAGAGCCGGCCATTTAAGTTTATTCCACCTCTGTTACTTTAATGATGAGAGCCGTGAGAGTCAACCAGAACAGTGCAGCTGTGGGCTGAAAAACCAAAACAATGAGCTGAAGGCTAAGTACGTAATGTTGAACACGACTGCAGATCTCAGTGATAATTCTGTGAGACTGGACTGCCTATGCAGCTGCTCTTAAAAAATGCTGCAGAATAGTATGAATGAACTCTTACAAACATCTGCTGAATGAACAACAACAGAGCACGAACTCGGGGGGTAAAAGAAATTAGATTAGACCAAAGTCTCCACTGTCAAAACAGATTCGGAGTGACTCAGTTGTTCTTGTGAACATCCCATCCACCAAAGGATTTTTTTCCTCAGGCCAGCGTATATTTTTATTTTTTTCAATGGGAGCGGCGTGTATTAACAGCACGCTACAAATGCCAGCAGCATGCACTCACCACTGTCACTTTACCCGGCCGTCCAATCACAGAGTGAAGGAGGGGCGGGACAAATACAGCAACATTTCAAACTGCGTCCTGCTCATTGGACAGGACTCCTTGAACCGGGTTACTTCCACCTTCAGCTCTGGAACCAAACGATGGTTCTCACTGAGATGTTTCCTCACCCACAAAATCCCATGAACCCACACAGTCCGGCTTTCCTCCCAACATGCTTCACCATCCTCCTCATCCAGAGCAATGGCCCAAGGAAGTACTCTACCTTGTGCTGACATTTCTACACTCAGTATTTGGTGATAACGTAAACTATTCCGTACCAAAGCAACTGAAGCGTCCGAGCTGAAAAAACCTTTGAGCTTTCAAAGTGCTCTGAAGTGCTCCCAGCTGGGCGCTTTCAGAGGAGCTGATGGTGTTTTCACCTGGCAAAAAAACGCTTTGGTGGACGCAGCCCCTTCCATTTTTCTCGCCTTTTTTTCAGCAGGTAGTAACTAACAGAGGCCATGTGCTGCTGCTGAGCTCAGGAGGAGGAGGACTAGGAGGAGGAGGAGGAGGGAAAACGAGCCACTGTGTTTTCCGGTTGCTCCGTCTGACCGGGACGGGCCTCCTTAAATGAATGTCACAGATGTGTAAAAGAGGGATGGGTCGTCTTAAAGGCCTGACTTGGACTTCCATGTGGAAACTGATGTCATTCCCGATCCCCGTGCCATATGGCGCTTCACGGGAGGAGGACTGGCTGCTGCTAAGGGAGGCTATCATTATGTTGCCTTCAGTCTAGGAAACAAAATGCTCACAAGGAGCAGGAAAGAAAATAAAGTTGGAGTAGGAACTATGAGACAATAAGTCCAGAAGAACCATCAAAGGAGAACGGAGGGTTTCGTAGTAAAACACTGCTGATTCCTCGAGGTCCCAGTTGGCTTCTGACCCACAAAAAGTTTGAGGTCTTCTCTTAATTCATCTTTCATGTAGGCTTCTCTACTACTTTTCAGTTTTACAGTAATTACAGGCTCCCAGTAATATCTACAGTATACTATGAGGTCACAGTGATTCTGACCCCTGATTTGCTTTTAATGCTAATGTAGAAATCTGCTTTGCTCTCTGACTGACAGTCACAGCATCTACTTAAAATGCAGCTGAATTTCATGAATAATACTAGTACAGCGATGTCCAGGACACTAATTTTGTTCCCTTGGCTTCAATGCAAAATCCCATTTGACTTCTTCTTCTTGGACCGTGTGAAGGGCAGCTGCCTCGACCTTCAGTTCAGTGACATTCAGTGAGATATGGCCCGGACAGACTTTTTCCTCACAACACCATCTACAACAATAACATTAATTACAGTGTGTGATATTTTAATGACATAAATAAAGTTCTTGACCCTGTCCTGAGAGGTCAGAGGTCAAGTGCAACAGGCGGGACTTCAGCATTGTTCTCAAGGACGCTTGTCATGAGTGGATTCTGACATCACATGCAACAACTGGGGGGAACGCCACTGCTGAAAAGACCCTCGACCAGAGGCTGAATGAATACTGGAAACAGACAACAGCTTCCTTTAAACACCAAAATGAGTCAAAGCATCAACTGGAAAGGAGGCAAAATCACCAACCAGCAGTTGGTGGACAGTTGGTGGAGATCAAGGAGGGCGTTCAGATCCGAAACCAGAGACCATCTTTGGTTCGGATATTCCCCTAAACTTAATCAGACAAGTCAACAATATAAACATAAATTCCACATGGGACACAAACCCCTTTCTCCCGGGTCAAAGTCCTGTGCTTGACCCATTCGTCCACCCTGACCTTTGTCGGCTGCACTGATGCTCCTGCAGCAGTACTGATGATGATACTGTAGGAACAACACCAACACTGCGATACCAGATAAACCTCATCACCTCACTGAAGATCCATCCCGTCACGTCCATCAGGTCACGTGATGACAACTGAGCAAACTCCATCTCTATCCAAAGCCAGTAAGCGAACCCTGACGTAAGCTTTCTTCTCGTCACTTTTATCAAAGGTCCAGAATGATCTTTCGAGCTCAAACCTCAAACAGGTTACCTCAACAACAAAGTGTTCAGTGAAAGAGAATATGTGACTTCCTGTTTTGTTTGACTCCAGCTGCACTACGTCCCACATCCCGCTGTAAACACAGCAGCGCAAGTCAACCTGAAGACTGAATCTGGAGTTTGTTTGTGTGACAACCGTCTTTTCCTGTTCAGTCAGTGGAGACCTCAGAGTTAAAACACCCACTTTGAACACCTGGACAGTTTTAAAGCTGCCTGAGCTCATGTTTCCTTCGCCTCACTGAACACCAGAACTATGTAGATTTACTCAAGTACTGTACTTAAGTACAAATTCTAGGTGCTTGTACTATTTTCTGAAGCTTTATACTTCCACTTCATCTCAGATGAAATATTGTACTTTTTAACTCCAATACATTTGTCTGGCAGCTTTAGTTACTAGGTTTAGTTGCAGATTACAATGTTTGATACCCTTCTTGTCCACTGACAAACATTTATCTCCAAATTTGGCGTTTCTGAATCTGAATCTTTCTCATAAACCAAAGGATGAACTGTTCATGTACGGGCTGAGAAAATTCTCCTCCTGCTTAAGCTAAATAAACTCTTTAATCAGCCTCTTGGATCAGCTGGAAAATACATCGTTTACTTTTTAGAGATACGTGGTTCTCCCAGGACAGCGATCTCACAGAATACGATGCACTGCTGTAGATTAAACTGTGTAACAGTATGTAATGTACTTAAAATCAGCTCAGCCCTCAGCATGCACATTACTGCAGCTGTAACACTAATCCAAAAACATCATGTACATATAACAATAAAACACTAACTGAGAAAAGGTACTTTTACTTTTCATACTTTAAGTAAACTTGGTTGATAATACTGACATACTTTCACTGAAGTGAGGGCGTGAATGCAGGACTTTTACTTGCAGTGGAGTATTTCTTAAGTGTGGTATTGATACTTAAGAGAAGGATCTGAATACTTCTTCCACCACTGCTGCACATTAGTACCACGTTGAGCTCAGTTACAGGTGTACTGTCCAGATACAGTAAGAAATCCTGAAGTCCAAACCTTTTCTTAAAGCAGTCATTCAACTTAAATATACTGTAGTGAAGGCTGAAACTGCAGGGTCTCTGTAAGGTATCAGACACCAATGTAAGAGCTATAAACATGTTTCTCCTTGACTGGCTGAGCATCATGAGTTGCTCTCTTGTCTTTACCAGAATAATAAGATGACAGCAAGAACCCAAGCCGACAAGCATCAGATCCTGTAAACAGCTGCGTATTTCAGATTCCTAACCTCAGTTTCATCAGAGTTTGTGTCGCCTCAATCTGGAAACAGAAAGGGAGTTTCTGGCCCTCATTCCACTCTGAAGGATGCTGTGGACATGTTCTGACATGAACCCAGTGCATCCACTCTTTGGTAAAAGGTATAAAAGACGCTCTGCCCTCTGCTGGACAACCAGGAGCTCTGCACACTTCAGGTCAGCGTCTCCTCCCTTTGCTGCTCCTCGGCCCACATTTGCAGTCCTGATGGGAATTAATGCGAGTGAGATGCCTGCATCCCTCTCTCGTGTACTCCTTTCCAAAACCTGAGGCGCTGATTTATGTTAAGAAGTTAATGTGGGCTCTGTCTGACGCAGCCTGACGCCAGCTTTCATCACCGCTGGGTAACATAAACGCTGCTCCTGTGCTTCAGTAATGATCTGGGATTGTGGGTCTCGGGAGCTTTTGGTCGGCTCGGTCAATCAGAGGTAATGTAACACCAGACGAAGCTCGGCCAATCGCGGCCTGCAGCCCTCACTGTGGAGTGGATAACGCCTTAAGTGCACATTAGATTTATGGCATCAGGTTGTATAATTTTATATTCCACATTTTTAAATAACACCCTCAGCACAGTGCAGCATATGATAGACACTCACCTCACGTTTACTTCAGATTTATATTTGTGTATTTATGGAAGTGAGGTGTTTTTTTTAGAGCTGCAACTAATGATTATTTTCATTAATGATTTATCTGCTGATTATTTTCTCGATCGATCAAAAATCACACTGTCCCAGAGCCCCACGCGCCATCTTCAGATGTCTTAATTTGTCCTGCCAATGATCAAAACCCCCAAATTATTCAATTTATAATGATATAAAACAGGATAAAGCAGCAAATGGTCACACTGGAGAAGCTGCAACCAGACGCTGTTTGGAGTTTTTGCTTTGAAGTGACCGATGATGAATGAATGAATTATCAAAAGAGTTGCTGATACACTTTCTGTCAATGCAGTATCTGCATTACTACATTACTTTAAACCTGTAAGAATCGTGCAAATACATCAACCTCATCAAGTAAATGAACTGCTTCAAGAAACAAGATAATATAATAACAAATCATTTCAGCACTTTTGTTTTCTGGTGTTTGACTTCAATGTTTGTGTACCATCTGTTTGGTTTTGATGTAATTTAGTTTATTTGTGTGCCTGCTCTAGCAGTGACACTGTGCTAACAGGTGCAGAGCTGTGACTGGATTATATGTATTAAGACTGTTAATTATACTGTGTTTTGTAACATGAAGGTTATGGACAACAACAACATCCAAAAGCTACTGATATTATTTATAACATAAGTGTTGACAGAGATCATAATAGCTACAAGCAGCCATGAATGTTGACACTTTAGTTCACTCCTCCGTCACAGATTTCGATTCGATCATCAGATCCATCACAACTGATCAAACTCCACCTGCTGATGAAGACTGAGATGTGGTTGAAAGCTCGGTGAAAACTTGGTGAGGGGACCTTTTGGTAAGATAAACGTCACGAATAAACCTTCTCTAAAAACCTCTACCTGCCACTCCGACTTGGTGGGTTGCAAACCCCGGCAGCCTGCTCTCCCCTTGTCCCAGCCAGAGGGCCAGCACAGCGTGGTCGTCTTTGGCGTGATGGAAGGCGAAGCCGTGAGCGGAGGCGGCGGCGGCACATCTGCTCAGCGAGATGGGGACTCGAAGCCACACTGCAACTTTCCCTTCTGCTTTCCACTGGAGCAAAGAATCTGCAAAGGCAAATGTCACAAGGATGAAACTTTATTTAAAAACAGATTATTGACAATGTTTCTGCTTTATTAAATAACAACAAACGGACAGGAAATGTGAACGACTGTTTTTGATGCTTAATCTTATTCTGGAGACAAGATGACAAACAGCAGAGACTATCTGGCGGAAGAAGCCTGAAGGTTGAGGCGGCAGATCATCAAAGTTGAGGGTTGCTGGTTGAAATCCCAAACTGACTGGAAGAGTGCAGGTAGTTTTAGTTTTTAGTTTTATACCGTCTAACACAAGCGGTTCGTCAATCTTCAGGTTTTGGACTGTTAATCGAACAAAAGAAGCCGTTTCAAGACGTTTTGTCACTGAATAAGTCAATTATTCCAAACATATTTTGACAGATTGCTGAATAATGAAGAGAATAGTTGCTGATATAATGAATTATGAAAACCTGAAACACAGTGAATGTCTCATTTCCCTGCACAGGATGGCTCCCTTCTTTCCCTCTGCCAATGTAATGTACCTAAAACTCAGTGATGAATGAACTACCTGACCACTTACTGCCATGGTCTCAGGTAATTTCAGGAGGTAATTTGCATGTGGATTCATCCTGAACTGAACACACACTGCTGGAGATTTGAAAAATAAATATTCTTATGCAGTTGTTTCCTTATGCACTGTTTGTTTTGTACTTAGAGGTTAAACTGATTGGTGATTGGTGAGAGGACATGACCTTTGCATCGTTTCTCATCTCATCTCAGACTTCAGGAGCACCAACCTTGCAGGAGTTTGCTGAACGAGCTTTCGCTGATGTCCGCCGGTAAACCGATCTCCGCCAGGTTCACGGTCACTCCGCCGAATCGGTCCATTCTGCCCGTCAGTGCCCTGCTCCCCTCCGCTCTGTGCAGCTGAGGACGAGCTGCGGTGCACCGAAACGTGCGGGCAGCGACCACCGCACCGCACAGCCGTCCTCTCACCAGCGGCGAAAGCTTGAAAACAAAAGCACTGGCAGCCATACTACTACGATACAACCGTTTAAAGGTATTACTCGATCAACTTTCAGCCAGCACATGCGCGTAGAGAAGCACGGTTACGTAAAAGTCCGCCCTGGAAGTTGCATAAATACCGTAATGCTCCGGTAAACTAGCTCCCGGACTAGCTAGCTAGCTAGTTAGCTAGCCACAAAACAGTCCGTTATGGTGTCTCATGGCGCTGTGACAAACTCTATTCAGACATTTGAGCTAGCTACTACTTAACCGGTAACTTGTCTGCGCCAGCCTCAGCTAAAACATAATAACTAATGTCTGATAATACATTCGGCTGATAGTTCTGCCCGTTAACCATTTTAAACCAGTTAAATATCAACTTTTGCAGCTGTTTGCTGTTGCTCGCTTGCGCACTTTCTTCCAGATCTGACGCAAAGAAGCTAACAAGAAATCCAAAGTTGCCGTTGGAAATTATGAAAAACACTGGTTGGCATATTAGATGTATGCCGAAACTAAGACTGTATCTTTGTAATGTTTGGCATGCATTTATTTATGTTGAATTGTGTGTTTATATTACGTAATAACAAAAAACCCTACAATTTTATGATTTGTCTATGACATTTTGCACAACTTTCTCGAGGGCAGATAAATTCCAAGCTCTTAACGTTTAACATTTTCCCAATTTAAACCAACCGTTATCAATTGTTAGTCGTATTTTTTAATCAAAACTCTTTGAAAAATGCTATAGGAATGTTTTACAACTCAATAAATAAATAAAGATCGCCTGCCGTAAAATCTCGGTCAGAAATTCAGTGGTTTACGGTAAAAGGAGGCGGGACTAAACTTTAACCAGGAAGTTTACACCGGTCCATGTTTACACATGTCGGCGCGTTCACGTGGAGAAGATTTTCACGATTGAAATGTCTTCAAAGAAGAATAAAAGCAAAACGAAAAAGGCGAGTGAAGGGGATAGTTCGCTGTTACTGAAGGAGGGCTCCAGTGACTCCTCCGGCCTGCAAACATCCAGCCATGAAGGAGGAAGCTGCAAAAGTTCGACCAACAACTCATTCACCGTCATCGATTTCATTGAAAAAGGTCAGACATGGCTGCATTAAGTTTAACAGGCTTCACTTAGTGTAGCTATGCCACTGTATTTAGTCGTATTTATGCAAATGCGTAAATAGAAGAACCAATCTGCGGTGTGAAGACGGGAGATACGGAGGCTGTGGTCCTTGTTGCTCTCGGGGATGCTGCTGGATGCTGGAAGCCGTTTAAAGTTCACTGTCTGCAGGCAAAGACAGACACATTTCTTAATGTTTTGGATTTAAAATGACACACTGACTGAGGTGGCAGTGGCTCTCAGCTTAGAGGCCATTTGAGGGTGTTCATCCAAGTTGCCTGACAGACATCGTGTGGACATCTTTCAAAGTTACAGTACATGAACACTAACTTCTATTGAAGTGAAATCTGAATGTGCAACTTGTATTGGAGTATTTTTACTCAGGTGATGGATTTAACGTCATATTTTTCTTTATTTTCCTCACAGTTGATGACAAAACACCCAAAAGTTGCAGATCAGCTTTAGCCCAGCTGAGCCTGAAGTCAATGAAGTCGGCCAGCGTTTGCATCGGGAGACCAGTCCTGCTGACGAGTCCCACGGGACAGCAAGAGGTGTCGTCTTCTCTTTGTGTTGCGGTCCTTGAACCTTGAGTTGATGCTTGATTTCTGTTCTCAGGATGAACCCGTCCTGACCTTTGAAAGCTTTCGATAACCATCTGTCTGCTGCTTCTGTCTCACAGGTGTGTTTAGGATGGCCGGTTGCCTCCTTTCCCGGTGGAAAAGTCGGCCTTCAGAAATGTGCTCAGAGTAACCTCAGAGTGAAGTCGGGGCTCGAGGTGACGCTGCAGCCGCTGACAGGTCCTGTGCTTCAGGCCGAGGAGGTGGTTCTCTCCAACAGGTAATCTGCACCTGGCTGTCATTGGACAAGAGCTGAGGGTACTGACTGTGCACGTTATACGACATTACAGTAATTATACCTACCTTCACCTAATCCTATAAATTCATGAAGGTTGTATTTTTGTGATACTTTTTAGTTGTATTTTGTAATAATGAGCGATGTTTCTAATATTTTTACAACACTTTTATCATTGAGGCTACCCTAAATATGCATTTATTGCATTTATTTCGCTGTGCCACTTTGCTTTGGAATATTTTAAATCCTAATAGCTAATCGGGCTGTATGTGATAAAGTCATTGTAATATTATGCTGGAGTATGAACAAAGAGTTTATGGCTCAGAAAACCTTCAGATTCTATCACACACAGTCCAGAGGCTTGTATGTTGTGTCTCTCAGGTAAACGCTGCCACCTGCTGGTCAAACCCCATAACTGCAGCTCAAATGTCTGCTACCAATAATTAACATTAGTCCAGATTTTATTTTTTGTTCGTACTTGTTGCTGTTATTTAATGAACTTGAGTTTTGTGATCCTCGAGTATTCTTTTTATATTTTATCCATTTCGTAATAAGTCTGTGTCGTATGTTTTGTAATCTATGTTTTATGTTCTGTGTGTAAAAGAGATTTTTCATGTCACTGAGGCACTTTCTTGGTTAAATAAAGTTGTGAAATATAAGCATATAACTTTCATTCAGGTCGAAAGATGACACACTGGAGTCAGATGAGTTCAAGAACTTCTTTCTCTGGTCTCTGGGTAAGTCAGTCACGTCTTCACACTGTCGCATGTTTATTCTTTTTAGTGTGTTAAAAATAGATTTTTGGCATTTGTGAATTGATTTGTTTGCAATAATTTGATCCGTGATCCATACACTCAAAGATCTGCACTTTTCCCCCGTTTGGTAAAAAGAAAATGCAGTTTCCTGCTTTTGATTTGCTCTTCATGTTCAGTCTTATTACTGTGCAGTTCACCCTTTTCCCTTTGGTGGAATAACTCGTCCGGTTTGTCTGTCTTGTGCCAGTTGGGAACATCATTTTGCCCGGAAACGTCATCTCCTTGACTTATTTGGGCCGCTCGTGCAGTCTGCGGGTGGAGACAATACGAGGGGAGGATGGTGTCACCCTCCACAGAGCAGCGCCTCCTGCAGGACTGGGCCCTGACACGGAGGAGTCGTCTGTGATGAGCTCTGTGCTGGACTCCACCTCAGCCGACCTCTCCCTGCAGCTCAGTTTGCTCACCGTGGATGACAACAATGCTGACGGAGCACCAGGCACGCCTGGAGAGGCCGGGCCTGCAGCCAGCACCCCACGCCGACCAGCTAACCTCCCTTCTCTCTCCTCGCCCCTTGCTCCCTGCACCCCTTCCTACACCTCCCAGAATCCTCCTGCTGCGTCAGTGGAGGATGCTGTCAGTCAGGAGAGCTCACTGAGCCTGGAGCAGCTGGAGAAAGCCCACACAGCTCCCCCTGGTGGTGCACAGAGTACTGACACCTTCTACTGCCTCTCTTGCTCCACTAAAGTCAGGTTCAGAGACAGAGCAGCACAGGATCCAGATGCAGAAGCTAAGAGGTCAAAGGTCACATACGCCATGATTGGCGGGCTCAGCAGCCAGCTGGATGTGATCAGAGAGACCATTGAGCTTCCTCTGAAACACCCTGAGTTGTTCTCCAGCTATGGTAGGTCAGATCATACAGTGTCACCTCACACGCGTTCATCAGACTTTAAAAGGTGATTTTCTTGCAAACTAGGACTGAATTGAACCATAAAAACCTAATTTCATGCTGTTTTCCATGCAGGGATCCCACCTCCCCGAGGAGTACTTCTGTATGGTCCCCCAGGCACAGGGAAGACTATGATTGGACGGGCCATAGCCAATGAGGTTGGAGCTCACATGACGGTGATCAATGGCCCAGAGATCATGAGCAAGTATGGTCACTTTTCTATCCCAGTGTAATATATGGGGTGTGTTATCATGCACGCCACCCTGCAGGTCACCTGAGGTCATGAGTAATTAGCAGAGTGGTTTCGTTAACTGGAGGAAATGTGTTGTTTTATGTCTCTGCAGATTCTATGGTGAGACAGAAGCGAGGCTGAGGCAGATATTCGCTGAAGCGTCTCAGAGGTAAATCCAGCTGCCTTTTCATAAAGCCAACAGTACGAACAGTGCAGCACAGTAATAATGAGTACAAGTGAAAAACTGATGTGCTTACAGTCAAAGTGTTAAAAACAATGTATCGTCACCCGCTTGTGATCTGGATTCTTACAGTCAGTACTTTCATGTGTCACTTCACTGGATTTGCAGACAGCCTGCGATCATCTTTATTGACGAGCTGGACGCTTTGTGCCCGAAGCGAGAGGGAGCACAGAACGAGGTCGAGAAACGAGTCGTGGCTTCTCTGCTCACTCTGATGGACGGCATCGGTTCTGTAAGTGTCCTCTTTGCTCTGCTGACATCATACGTCCTGACAGATGTTGACTCATCACTTCAGGTAGCTCACCTGGTAGAGCGTACCCTCCCTGTGTCAGGGCTGTGTCCTTACCGCCGAGCTCGTCCCTCTGGCTGTGGCCCTCTCCTGCGCGTCTTCTTAATGTACTAATTTTTTTCTTGTTCTTGTTTTGTGTCCTGTTTTGTCCGACGAGCCGTCCAAAACATCCAAAAAAGGTTACCTTTACTATTAAAAAGATAAAACTTTATTCATCTCAAAGGACATTCTTGTAAGACAGTACAAAGGACAGAAAATGTGCCATCGCCTTCTCTGTTCATGTTATAAAAGCAGAACATAACATGATACCAGCCCAGTTCACTTTTCTCTGCATATAAGAAACAATGTCTGGCCAGCGCTAACGGCATGAAATGAACAGCAGCATGTCCTCTTATTCCATCAACCCACAGTCTGTTCGTCAGTCTCCGTTTCACAGGTCTGCTTTACATTGACCAACATTTGCTTGCTCAGCATTCGCAGGCCTTGAGAGTGTTTGTCTCTGCGGCCGAGCGCGTCTCTGTCAGGAAATGTCCTCATTGAAAATGCAGATTGTCATGCAGGAACCATCTCTGCGCGCTGGACGTCCTTCAGACGCCGTGGGTTGTGTCTCCGGGGTGTTGTTTGTCCTCTGAGCGCTCTATCAGTGCCTGATGAGAAAAAAGACGATCCCCCCCCCCCCCCCCCCCCCCCCCCCCCCCCCACACACACACACACACACACACACGCCCAAAGGGAGCCTGGGAAACAGATCACCTAAGGTTGCCATGACCTGCCAATTTGGCATAACTTTATCGGCAGAGCACATCTCCATGGGCCCAGGCGGGGAGGAGCCCTCGTTCTGATTGGTCTGCCTGCGTGTCTGTGTCCCAGACCAGATGATCCAAGGTCATCAGCGCTGATTGGTTTGTGGAATGTGGAGAAAGCGCTTCCTCCTCAGCATTCTTACTTACTCTCACTATAATTTATTTGCGTTTCAGTTCTCCCTGCGGTCGCGAAAGGTCGAAAGAGAAATTTCTCATGTTGCAGGCAGACCACCCCGAGAAACGCAGGACTGACAGACGTTTAGCATCAAGCCGGGGTCAAACACTCTCTGAGGCTTAGCTTATGAAATCCAACAGGATGGAGTTACAAGTGCATAGTCATGAAGGCTGTTTTACTTTGCTCCTCCAGAGGTGATATTGATGACTCAAAGCAACAATTTGCATGTAATTCCTAGTTTATATCTCAGCCAGCGCAGCAGATTTGACAGCGGTAGCTTGCTTTGCACCAGCCCGTATCCACCATCTGTTATTTTTACACCTTCATTTTCATAGATCTGGAAAGCAGCCCCACAGCTACCGCAGCTGTGTGAGCGTACAAACACAGCTCGACCTCAGTCGTTTTCACTGAAAAGTGAGCCACACCGGAACAGTGACTGTGTGGCCCGGAGGAGGCAGCGCTCAAATGTTGTATTGTTCGTTACACACTGACCTTGTTTGAGGGAAAACTGCCTGATCTGCAAAAACTACAGGAAAAACACGTTTACACACGTCATTCAATGCGCTTTCAGTTCAGTCGCTGTGTCCATTTGAAGCAGCACGGTCACATAAAACCATGATTACGAGGGCAAAGCTGATCTCTGCTCTTCTTCCAGGAGGGTCACTCAGGTCAGCTGCTGGTCCTGGGGGCCACAAACCGGCCCCATGCCCTCGACCCCGCCCTGCGCCGTCCGGGACGCTTTGACAAGGAGCTGGAGGTGCGTGCAAACACACACCGCAGAGGAAGTGGAAGGGGAAAAGGCTGTCCTGTGTCAATGTGTTAGAAACCACCAGCAGCCCTCCTGTTTGCTTACTGTCTGTTTGGTTAATCTGATTAATTAAATAAGCTTAAAATATCAGTATTTGAGGGCAGGATGACAACGATCAGGCGGCTGGAAACGGCCGAAAGATACACAAGTCCGTTTGTGATTTGAGCTTCCTCGAGTTTCCTTCTAGTGTGATGTAGATGAGACTTTGTGCTCTACAATCTATTGTTCTGCTGATGTCATGACGGCAGGTGGGAGTTCCTGGTGCCGACGAGCGTGCAGATATCTTGCAGAAGCAGCTGAGTTTGGTACCGTGCAGCGCCACCGCGGAGGAGCTGACGCAGCTGGCCGACGCCGCTCACGGATACGTCGGCGCTGACCTCGCAGCTGTTTGCAAGGAAGCGGGCAAGTAAACACCGTCCTCCTGCCACGGAGAAAGTCCGAATGCTTGGCCTTTGTTTCCTAGTCATAAGGAAGCTGCTGGCAGGAGTTTGAGGTTTGGTACCACGTGCTCATGAGATGTACAAAATGTCCCAATAAGCCAAAAAAGGCAGGTTTCTTGGATTATTATATGAATAAGCATCGTTTTAAAGGGCCGTTAGTGATGCCTTTAATCAGGTGCTTTTGAATTGAACTTGAGTGGACTGCGACAAACACTGTTCCCAGAAACGCCGCGCTGGGTCATAAATCTACATCATAAACATGCCGCAGGAACCGAGAACATCCACAGCCACTCAGACCCGTCGTGCTGCTCCTTATTTTGATTTCCCCTTTGCACTTCCCGAAACCAACATCATTTGGGAAACCAAAACAACGTCGTGCACGGCAGCTGGCCTGAAAATGCTCGCCATCTTTTAGCAGTTTGGTTGGCCTCGCGGGCTCGGGCCGGCAAACAAATACGAAATGAGGAGCTTCAGGCACATTTGACCTTTTTGTGCAAACCACAATTCTAAGTGACTTATTTCTTCCTAAATTAGTTTTTAGCAGTTTTTTTTAGATGTTTGCTCCAAGAGTCTGACATCCCTGCTCAGAGGGTCAGCCATGCTTTGATATCTGCCAAAGAGGAAGTTGGGAGTTTCTGTGGTGTTCAGATCCCAGTGAGAGAAACCACTGAAACCACCTCTTGTTGTGAAACTCTTTTGCCCCCTCACCCCTGATGTCACAAGCCCATCCACCTCGCATCCTGACGACGAGCATCTTGGCTCATACGCAGCGTGTGTCTATCTGAATGCGCCTGATTGTGGGTGTGATCGTACGAGCACATGCACATTTGTTTTTCCTGTGTGCGACCCCGTGTGCCTCCTGGGTGGTCCCGGCGCCTGGGGTATGTGGCATATTGCATTTCCAGCTGAGGAGGGAGCTGAGGCTGCTGTGCGGAAGCGCTCCGGCGAAGAGCGTGATTTACTGTCCGCAGAGGACCAGACGTGACTGGCAGTGTTTTCTGAGAAACCTCCTCACGCCCCGGAGGGGGACAACAACCTCCCTAACCCTGTTTGACTCTGCTCGCTTCCACTAAAATCTCCCAAGACAAACAGGCCCTCGCAAGTAGGCCACGATAGCACAAACAGAGTCAGACTGCATTCAGTCTGTCTTTAATTCTGTCTGTTGGCTCATTCGATGCTGAAATAAAATACAAATACAAAGCAAACTGAAACAGATTACAAATGCAGTGCAGCTATGAAGGCTGCAGACTGTAAATGTGTCAAAGCTCTGGGTATCCCCATGTGATGCTTTTAGAGGCTCCCTTGGCTTTGTTCAAACGCTGGAATACACATAGAAGCAGCAAAACATTTAGCTATTAGCGCTCATTCGTACACCATACCTGACAAATATCTGTCACAGAACAAGATGGCGACACACGGTCAAGGAGTGGCTTTAAAGAAAGTGAGCATGCCGTGTTGCCACGGCGGCTAACAAAGCTTGCACTGTGAAAAGTGTAAATTGTACAGATGTGCAGCTGCTCGCCACCACCAACTCTGCTTTCTAATGCTAATCATTTAGCAACATAGCAGACAGTGGTAAGCGCAGCTGCCAGTGTTGGGAAAGTTCACTTTCTACATGAACTAGTTCAAAGTTCAGTTCACAAATTTTAAAATGAGCTAGTTCGGTTCATAATTCAAAATGTTGAACTAAGTTCACGTTCCAGAAATGAGCTAGTTCATAGTTCTTTTTTTTCCCTCTGTTGGTGCGAGCTATTATTTCTAAATTATTGCCACAGCCCAGATAGAACCACAAACAGCAATTATTTTATCAGTTTTAACACTGTACCAAAGGATTTTTCCCATCCCCACCGACCTTATCATAAAACTCGTTAAAATGATCACACGACACCTCCGTGCTGTCTTTTCTTTTGATGACTCATGCGGCAGTGCGACACTGCTGGCTGGTGTTGTCAGATTGGGTGTTTTTTCCGCTGCATATTAAGGCCTGTTTGTGGTGTGTTTTACCCGGGTTTTCGCCTGGAAGGCTCTATAGAAATCTGGCACCCTGTTGAACGAAGTGAAACTGCGAGAGCGTGCCGTTCACAGACACCAGAATGAACGAGTTCACAGTAACGTTCGTCAGGCAGTAATACAGTACGTTCAGTTCATGAACTATCGTTCAGTGAACGCGCTCAGGCACAACGCTGTTAGCTGCACTGCTGCAAAGTGACTCAAACTTCGACAGCACTGTTTGTTTGTTGCACACACCTGATGAACGATGTGTCAGCGTTCAGACGACGTGTTGTTTTGTCTGTTTTATCTCAGTAATGGGCAGGAAGTGGAAACAGTAGAATTGATATTCAACTTCACGTATTAGCATTTTTGGAAAAGACCAGCTTATTGCCTCTGTGTGTGTGTGTGTTTGTGTGTGTGAGTGTGTGTGTGGGTAAGGATTCACCCCCCCCACACACACACACATACACACAAGTTGATATGTGTTTTTTCCTTCTTTGCTTTCATTGAAAGGAACAAAAGCTGAAAAGGCACAAAAACACATCGCATAGGAACTGCAGTTGTTTCCTTCTGCTGCTCAGGTAACAATGAGCTGCTGGGGGAACACACGCTCCGACGCACCGCTTCCTGAAAAATAAAAATGGGGGGGACGATACTGCGACGGCTGCAACGCGCTTGGATCACGCACAAGATCCCCACCTTGCACAGCTGCAGAGAAGCATGCACACATAGGCACACACACAAGAAGCGCGCTGCGGTGGGGGTTTCACATCCTGCCTTTAGCACAATACCAACCTGCTTATAGATCAGAGAGTAAAGCTGTTTAAATCAATTCTTCATCTCTGGAGAACGTCAAGGGCCAAGTGGCTGTTTAATGCCCCTGTGCTCTTTTTTTTTCTTTCTGAGCATGTTTGTGTGCATAGAAATAGATGGAAATCTTGATGTCATCAGGGAAGTTTTTGTTTGTCCAGTCTGAACTGCACCGAGCCCCAGAAACAGCTTCTTGACGACAGATGTGTTATATAATCAGCGCTTGATTGCGGTTGATCACGGATCGGGCAGCTTTGCATGTAACGTCATGCAAGAGCACACTCATACCAGATCTATTAAGTCTGTAACGTCAAGGTCACCTCAGATCACTTTTAAGCCTCCACTGAGCGCACGAATTATGAGGAAAATGGGCGCTTTGCATCACATGCGCTGACCAAGGGGCTCCAGGTTGATCCCTTAATGAAAGGTAGGATTTTCAAACCTGCAGAGGAGAAACAGTAATTGGTCAGAGTATAAAGACGGCGCCATCTTTACATGTTTGTGCAAAACATTCATGTTTGTTAGCTGTAAAACTAATCCAGGTCAGAGGTCACCGTCCAATGTTTGAGTGTTTCTTCCTTAAACGACATACAGATGGGTGACAGATGAAAGGAAACCAACATGAAATGTCTGACCACGATACTGGTCCATCACAAACCTCCAGCTGCTCCTTGGCATTAGATAGTTTGACCCCCCAGCCCTCCTTGTGGCCCCTCATTAAAGACTGCATGTCTATGAGTTGTGAAAAGTTCAACCAAAGAGTGATTCTGACTTCTCACATTGTTTCATTTAGTTGTTTTTAGGAGCCTGAAAAGGTTTTATGACTCTCTAGGTTCACTCTGTGAGGCCTCATCGATCTAAGAGGTTTACGACTCTTTAAAGCCAAGCGATGCCTGCTTGGTTTGTGTACATCAGAGCTATTGCGAATACATTTGTGTATCAGAAATGTTTGGTCTTCTTAACTCTTTTGTAATCATGTTGCGACCCCATGGAAGTCCCCAACCCCCAGCTTGGGAGTCACTGCTCTAGATAACCTCAGAGTCATTTCTGAGGGTCTGACAATGTTTGAAGGTGTAAATACTGTGGAAAACAGTGTTTGAGTAATGGAAAAGTTAAGTACAAGCTGTATCTAAACTCTGTATTCAACGTGTCTAAATTCATTCCATCACTGCTTCACTGCTCATCACTGCAGGAGGAAAGGTCAAACCCACTGATGCTGAACTGTAGTAACCCTAAATGAGGACCTCTAGTGGGCAACTGTGATATTGCTCAGAGGGTAAACGGCCAAGCTCGGCTGCAAGCGGTGAATGAAACGTCAGCATGGAGGGCGGATAGACCGACCTCCATTCACACACGCTGATCCAGCGTGGAGAGGAAAAAGCCACTGCGGCCTGTTCAGCTGTGCTTCAGACAGCATCAGCGAGGAAGTGTTTTATCTTTCTAACCTTTGAATCATTGAGCCTGTGAGGATTTTACAAGTCATACTGTACACAATCATGTTTTATTGTTAGATTTTATAAGCCAACATCTGCATAAGAGATGAGCACAGACCAACACTTTAGCTTAACGCCCTCATCATCATTACACTGAATGTGTGGCCTTTGTATCTTTAGAGAAAGAGCAGATCTAGGACAGTAATACAGCTGTTTAAAAAGAGAGAGATGAAGATAAAATTAACTGCATTTAAAAGGAAAAGCAGTGAGCAGGAACACTGGAGCTGTGCGTTAGATTACCAAACCGGGGTTCCGAGGGTAAGTCTGAGCTCATTAAAGGGATAAGGGAGCCAAAAAATATTTCTGATATGCAAAATTCTAGTTTTGGATACTTTCAGGCCTCTGAAGATCCTACAAATATAACAAACTGTGAAGGAAAAATCACTCTTTAATGAAGCCAATCACAGCTCCACTCTGACGCCCTGAATAAATAAAGGCTTTGTACTGGACTTACAAGCCAAAAAGACTGAGATCTGTTGTGTTCGAATGTGCAGATTTCTTCTTATTTCTTTCTTAAGCATTTGAGCGTCGAAGAACCCGTGAATCTCTTGTGTACGCCGTGCAGTTTTTTTGGCAGCCACCAAAAAAAGTGTTGTATTTATATTTGTGCACGATCCCTGAAGAGATTTCCTCCGATAGAACCACACAGGCGCTCATTTCGTCTGATCTTACTTCCCCAAACGTTACGTTGACCCTGTTCCCAGCTAAGCGCAGATTATACAAAACAGCTTTTCATAATGAATCCCTCTAGGTGTTCTGTGTGGCATTGGAAGCCATCATGTGGTCTCGTGGAGCCTCGCAGACTCTGGGCGTCTCTCTGTCGTCCTGCTGGCGTTCAGCTGATCCCGGTGCGAGCGGATGACTCATTTCCACAGTCTAAACAGTGCAAATTGTGTGTGTGAGGGCGCACGTTTGCTGGAGTGTGTATGCGTGTGCGTGCTTGTTTGGTTTGTGCCACATCCGGACACACTGTTTACAAGCCTCTCTAAACAGGGGAAGCCCACTGGAACAAAAAGGGCCAGTAAAATTGATTATGCAGAATAATAAACACACAACTCTGCACCCTGTCATCTGAAACCTCCTCGGTTAGCCTCTGATTTGACGGCAAAGATCAGGCTCAATATTTAACATCCACTTCTCCGTCTTAGACTAAACGGCCTAAATGATTTACTCGGTAATTGTGCAAAGTGATTGGGCGAACACGCTTCAAGCCTCCAAACCTAAACACCTGCTGCGCCGCGCGGCGAGGAGGAAGAAAAACGGCGTCAAAAACGAGCTGAGTTTTGTGTGTTTGACATAAATTCTGCAGTCGAAGACGAAATGGGCCAAACACTGCTGAATGCTGGCGGGTGTTTACAGCGGCAGCCTTGCCTTATAAAGCTCTTTTCCCAACTCGTTTGTCCTTTTAAAGACACTTCAGGAATTTCAGGACAGGTCACATAAATATCAGTCGGATCAGCATGTGAAGTTTATTTGGGGGCTCTGTTTATAAAATCCGGAAATGGGCTGCTTGTACTCCTTAACCCCGGCACTTACCTTTACTCAGTGACAGCTGTGTGTGTGTGTGTTCTGATGCATGTGCTGTATGTGTGTGTGTGTGTGTGCCTGCACACATTTTCTGCATGTTTGCAGTGTGTGAGCCCGTGTATTTGTCTTTGTCATCTGTTTGTGTGTACGTGTGTGCGCTTTAAGAGCACATATTATTGCGGTGTTTCAGCTCCAGGAACAGATGTTGGTTATTGTAAATACAGGTGCAAAGAGCGTTCCGGAAGCCCGGCGAGTAATGAAAACGTTCCTGCGGTTTTGTAATGGTGTAATGCCCAAAGTATTTCACAATTCATCTGAGGACAGCGTCGCCGGAGAGCTGCGGCTTGAGCTCGTGGGTGTTCGACGCAGCGGCGCACAGTGCAGCAGAACGCCGCTCGCGGTCCTGATTCTTCCCTGTTGAAATGAGGAATGCACCGCTGACGTGCAGATGGACTTCTTTTGACACACCTTCCCAGACTCTGTGGGTGATGATTTGCTGTCTGACAATGGAGCTCTGTGAGGTTTTCCCTTTTGAAGTCTTCTGTTGGAACTTAACCTCCGAACACTTCCTACCTCTTTTTTTTTTTTCTTCCTCTCTGGAAGTTGAGGGCGAGTCTCAGACGTTGCATTGAGCTCGCTTGCAGTTACATGAATAAAACACCTATTAGGGTTTCCTCCATGATGCATCTGTACGGCGCACACAGCACAATGCAGTGTCCTGTTGTGTTTTCTGTGCACATGGACAGAGGAGCTGAATTCTAGACTGCATTTTTGAGGCTGTTTGAGAGTCTTTGAAATATCTGTTTTTTAACATAAACTCATAATCATGATCTCTGACATTTGTTGTTTTCAAGAATGGTGGAGAAACCGATGGAGACACTTTTTCTGAACTACTGAAAACGTATCTTTGGCATTTTTTTAATGCAACTTCTGGTAACTTATCTGCTGATGCTGGTGCCAAAAAGCTGATTCATGCCTAGCTGATTTATCGTCCAGGCTCTTCTGTGCTGTTGCTAGAAGGTTTGGACACGATTTCAACAGCCTTTTTCCAAGAGTGTAGGTTTTGTTTCAACATTGGAGGTGGGGGGGGGGCGGCATATATTCAACGAGGGGTCTGGAGGTCCTCTCCATGAAATGCTGAGCAGCAAACACTTCATTTCCTGCATTCTGGTCAATGTCCATGCAGCAGCTTGTGCCTTTTCTGCATCAGCTGACGGTGGAAATGTCTTTATTTTTCTAAAGGACCTCTTCCTCCTCTTCCCCTCTGGCTCCTTCATGGTTATCAACCGCGCTTCTTTCCGTCTGAAGGCAGATCGCAGTCATTGCATCTGAGGTGGCGTTCTGCCACCACCCACTTGACTGGAGCCATTGCTGCATCTGAAGCGAACAGTTCATCAAAATAAAAGTCCTCTTGTGCTTTTGCACAAACTCACAGGTTCTAAATATTGAGGAGGACGTTTCCGACCATCCAGAATATGCCTGTGCTCCTTTCAAACCCCAGTGTGAACAAAATACCGAAGCTCAAACGCAGCCATCCCCAGTCTGCAGGGTGTTGTGCTGCATTGCTGTTTTGATGAGTGCACATATATCTGCATGGGAAGGACAAGCGTATCGATAAGAGGTGATTCTGGTGTGCAGAGCTGTGACAGTTCTCTGTGGTGGACACACACAGAAGCTCCCAGTCGTTACCTTTATGATTCACCCTGTGCTGCTCAGCATTCAGGGCTTGTCTTGAAGGCTTTTGAGGTGTCATCACAAGTTGAAGTATCTCTGACTGTCATGTTTTGTATTCAGGGGTTTGATTCTTCAGTAACTCGGGCCAATTTGGTGGGAGGGTCAGCAGAGGTGACCCCTGAGGAGGAGGCCTTGATTTGTGGGAAGGTCTGTTTTGGTCCCACATAATTAAGACCATCCCTGTTGAAAAACCACAAATAACCGTTCTCCTCTCTTCTCCCTGGCCAGCTTCAGCTCTGAAATGAGCTCTTCCGTCTCTTCCATACCTAGTTTGGGCCCTGGTGTGATGTTTTGCAAATGTGCATTCTTGTACATTTAGGGGGCCCCTTTTTCTCTCAATTTCCGCTGGGTCTCTGGCGAATTCGAAGCATTCTGGAAAGGAGGAGTGCAAGAAAAGAAGAAGAAAATGAGTCCACATACGGTTCAGATTAAATTGTGTTGTGTTGCCTCTTTTTTTTTTTTTTTCCTCCTCCCTTCCCATCGGATGTTTTCATAACTAAACCAAATGTGTGCGTGGAGTCAGCCAAGAGCAGTCAGGAGAGAGAGAATCCCTAAAGCAGAATGTTAAAGTCACATCGTTGAATCGAGTTTCCGCTGCCCTCTGGGTGTCCAGGCTGGACTCGGAGCTCTGTGGCTTATGAACCCGATTTCCCCTCTGGTCGGGCCGTTTCTCTGTGAGGCTTTTCATTACTGCTGGCAAAGTGCTAGAGACAGATTCAGATGATTACTGCTGAAACATTTATTAACATTTGTCAGCTGCTTTTTTCAGCCCCAGGCTTTTATGCAGCCATGCTATTGATCAGCCCTTTAAACTGGCTGTCAGTCTGTGCTTGCTGCTATAAATTATCATCTTCTAACTTTATGTGCTGCATTGAGGACTGAAATCTAGAGACGCGACTTTTGCAGAAATGTGCTTTGAGAGTTTGCAAGAACTCCAAATTTGCAAGAAAAGCCAGAAAAGTGAAGTTCTTGCTCAGGGGTAAACCTTTTTCTTATGAAGTTGCATGTGTGTTTGAACAAACGTTGTAGATTTTTTACTTTTTTCTCTCTTAAAAACTGACTAAAGATGTTTTTTACTTGCAGCATTTAGGACTCCATGTGATACTGTGATACAATTTAACTTAGCTTCAAATAAAATGGTGTTTTTAGTAATTCACTATAAATCTTAATAATGGATTAACATACTGATGTGTCTAATGAGGAAATAAAAAGGTTTCTTCCCATGTGGGTCCACAAAGCGTCTGTTAGAACACGATCAGCCGTTTCTCTTCATCCGTCACTGAAGGAGGCTCAGGTCCTCCACCCTTCACAGGGCAGGCCGCTGATGGTTTGGGGTTAGTGCATATGGTGTTGTGGCTGGTGCTCCTCATCTCCCTCCTCGCCCCAGCTTCCTTCCACATCCTGTCCTGTCTTGCCTTGTCCCTTCCACTCGGACCAGATGTTTTTGTGCAGCCTAAGCAGCGCCGGTCTGAAGCATTAACGCAGATGAAGAGCTGAAGCAGCAGCCAGGTGGAATGATGGGATGTTTAGACCTCTGGGTATTGAGAGCAAGGAGGAGGAGGAGGAGGGTGGGTGGACAGGGGGATCGAGAGCGAATGAGCGAGAGAAAGACATCATACACCAGGGAGACGGGACTGGGGAACACATTGACCTCAGCTTGGCGTGCTAATGGAAGACAAACCTGCTTGCTTTAATTGTGTTTCTCCTCCTCCTCCTCCTCCTCCTCCTCCTCCTCCTCCTCCTCCTCTTCTGTCTGTCTGTCTGTCTGTCTGTCTGTCTGTCTGTCTGTCTGTCTGTCTGTCTGTCTGTCTGTCTGTCTGTCTGTCTGTCTGTCTGTCCCTCGCCCAGTCGCAAGGGTCCTGGAAAATATAAACAGGATGCAGTCATGTCTGATCGTAAATCCCCTCTCGTCTGCTCCCTGGCCTCCAGCCCTGGACCACGTCCGTTCCCCTCCAGCCCTCACCACCCCATCTCCTGCCCAGACCACCCCCCCCCCCCCCCCACTCCCCCTTTTAGCTCAGAAGATGAAGCCAAGTTTCTGTGTGTGCGCCTGTGTGATGTGTGCACATGTGCACCGGCAATGGTTGCGCGTCTAATATACTGTTACCCAAGTCTGGTGTTGGAAACGTGGTTGTGGGCTGGTTTTAGAACTAGTAATCATTGTCCACATTTAGCATGTAATTCACTCGGAGAGGACCTGTCCTCCCACCTGTAGGGGTTAAATCTGCACAGCTGGATGCAAGCTGATGCACACATGGGTTTTCTGCATTGTTGCAGCTCGACTTTTATGCCTTTCTCACACATTCTTCTCTGCCTATTTGGTAATGATTGCATGCGATATTGCAACCAGACCTACCTGCAGACGCTGTTTTTCTGTAATGTCAATTGGAGGAAATTACAAGCAGGAACGACTCCCTGTGCACTTGACTGATTCTCTCAGCAGTTGCAAATATTTGTGTACTGTTGCAGACTTCTATCAAGCTTTCGCCCTGATTCTGGAAACTCTTTTGGGGAATGCCGCAGACTCACCTCAGACATCAAATAACATCCTCTGGTGAGGACAATCTGCAGAAAAGGTCTTTAATCATTCTTCATTTCCCTCTCTGACAAAGATAGCAACTGGAGTGGTTGTTGAAACAAAGTGCTATAACAGGAAGGTCATTGATTTCAATCTTCTTATTGACTGTGATAGAGTGGAAGGAGAAGAGGAAGTCCCTGCAGCAATGCATTTTCTGGGCAGATCCGCAGTGACGGAGGGTGAATGGTAGCTGAATGAAAAGTTAGAGGAGCTGCTGGTTTTCTTTTAATGACATCCTCACAGTACCCAGCATAGAAACACTGAAAGCTACTGGATAATGTGGATCGTATAGGTTTGCATATGGCCATGGCCTCATTACTTCAGCTTGATTTCTGAGGAAATCTGCCATGATGTATAGCTGTTGATACAGTGATACCTACGCACTTAATGGGCTGTTCCCACCTACAGACTCAGAATCTGGGACAGAGTGTGCTCATCACTGTGAATGGGACCTGACATCGGAGCCTGGCACCGATTTGCAGAGGCACTCAGCAACCCTGCGGGGCAAAGTTGAGAAAAACTTTATGCAATTATCTTCTGATGCAAAGCGTGCAACAACCAGGCGAGAGCCAATCACGCTCGCTTTAGAGCCAGGTTGAACTCTTGGTTGTCTGGCAAAGAAGCTCAACCTGGCTCAACGTTTGCCAGACTGCAAGCCAGTGTCATCCAGAGTTCCCACCTTGTTCTATAGTACAAACTGCTGTGTGCTTTTCTGCCACCTTATAAGCCTTTAAACACACAGTTCTGTGAATCAGACAGGACTTCTGCATCACATTTCATGTCTCAGCAGTACATGAAACAACACTCCCCCTACCAACGCTGCGCTATAAATTTTATACTGCAGGGATGATTTTGGTCTTAGTGCCCAGCTAACCACAATTGCTATGCAGAAGAAACCAGTTAAGTAACTCAGAGCTGCAGCAAATGCAGAACGCCATGTAATTTTGAGCAGAATGCTGCGTCATAGCTGCTGAACCCAGGATCCAAAAACGACCGAATGTTTCTACAAAACATAATCTTTAGCTTAGCTCGCCATTAGCGGTGCACGCAACATAATTTTAAGCTTTGTAATTGCACGTTTTGCTGTTGACTTCTTCCCTTATATGTACAGAGGCTTGTACCTTTGACTTTTTTTTTTAATCAAAGAAACGCTTCTGACACAGCTGCTCACCTTTTGTTCAGACGACTCAACCAGGAGAGGTTTGTGTCCATCAAAGTCTTGGGAGCGCTCCAGCTGCCAGTCACCTCACGTTATCCACATAGAATGAGACTTTTACTTTTGGAAAGTTGGATGCACTTCACAGCTTCTTTAGCACGGTGCAGGAAGAGCATGCATGTTTAATAAACCCTCCCGTGAATAAATACAGCCCTTGTGTGACTTCTGCTTTAGCATTCTTCTGCTAAGTATGTGTTGTGTGTCTGTCCTCACTCATCACCTCCCCTTTTTGCAGCGCTGTCTGTTCCCAGATCTTTCTCCTTCACATCAATTTGCTACGACTTCTTTTACAAAGTGAAACAAAGGCTCATTCTTGATATCGGTGCATCAGTGTTTGTTTTGCTGTCGTCTTTTTGTTCAGATGCTGAAGTCTCTGGAACTGAGGGCATTCAAACCTTAAGCGCTTCAATTACACTTCCCTTCCCTTCGGCCTACTCTCCCCCAATAATGCAGGCCCAATTATTTTCGCGGTCAAAAGGGGAATTAGTGTTCATTTTGAGATTTGCATTCGCTAGGCGTGTATCATCGCAGCGTGTACAAGCCTGAATGTTTTGAGGAAAAAGTTGGACTGGGTGCGTGTGGTTTTGGAATGAAAACCCTCAAGCCACAACGGCACTAGCATTGCTGCTTATGGCAAACAAACACGTTTCACATCCCTTCTTATGCCTCGAATCGCACTCGAAATGATTCACCTTTTCTGTTTTGAGTGTCAACCAAAAGTTAATTTTTTATAAACTTTTAACCTTTTAAGATACAACTTTATTATCTTGGTTTTTGCAGTTTAGCTAAATTTTGTAATCTGTGCTCAAGCCTGTCTCGAGGCCGACGGTTGATTGATGTATTTTTTGTGTTTTGTACAACATGACTATTGAGAAAAGTCCAGAATAAACTTGTTTTTTCTCCTTCTGATCCAATGAGAGATATAAAATATATAAACCTTCTTTCCACAGGTTTGCATGCACTGAGGCGAGCACTGGGAGGCTCCAGCCAGCCATCAGACCAGCATCTGAAGGGGACAGTGACCGTCACTGTGCAGGACCTCCAGTGGGCCATGTCTGTTGTGAAGCCAAGCGCCATGAGGGAGGTCGCTATTGATGTCCCCAAGGTACAGTAACCTCTGTCGATCGCTGCTCCGTGTTTGCTTTTGGACTCAATAAGCAATACAAAAATGTCTCTTCCTCATCCTGATATTGATACTAATCAAACGTGGGGCTTCCTTGATGAATGAAGGTTTTTTGTTTACCTGGTCAGCAGTGTAGCACAGTGCAGACTGTGCCCCAAATGCGCTGCAGCAGGGACTTACTTTGCACCAGAAACTGCGATAAGACCTAAATTTAGTCCTCTGGTCAAGCACAGGAAAGGTTCCTTAGTCCCTCAAGTGGTTCCTGGTCCCCTGGAAAAGTTCATGTGGTGGGAACAGACTACAAGTGTGAATGGAAAGCTGTCTGCTGTTATTGTGGTCAGGGAATAAAAGCAAAGCCATAAAATTGGAGAAGTGATGCTTTCCAGGCCTAGAAAAATGACAGATATAGTTCCTAAATCTTGCCAAAATGTGTCCGTGTTTTGTGTTAAATTCGCCCAGAGGAGTTGAGGAAATGCAGATGGTCAAGTAAAGTTTATCAGCTCCTCTCCAGAGCAGACATCACAAAGTGCACCAAGGCAAAAGCAACACGTGAAGCGCAGACACAATAAGGCGAAAAATGTGGATAGATTTAACAAAAGCAAGCGTAAACAAGCCGAGCTTGACCTGCTTTTTAGGTGCACACAGATCTTAAGTTAAATTTTTAGGATCCACAACTGCAAAGTTTGAGCCTGGAGTGAACTACAATGCGAAGGGCAAGCGTAAAGGACTCGAGATCTGTGTTACGTAAGACCTTTTCAAGGACCTGGTCAGAGCCTTTGCGGCAGCTTTCTGGACCACATGGCACTGACAGAAATGTCTTTATAAGGAAAGCGGGGGGGGGCTTGATGATCATCTCCATCCCAGCTTGAGATGCCATGTCATGGGGGGGGCAGGAAATACCAGAAAACAATAATCATTAAGACACCCATGAATGCAGAGACCCTCCCTTCATAGTTTATGGCATCATCCTTAATGACGCCGTCTGTATTGGATCCTTTGCTTGACATCAACATTAGTCGTGTCTCAGAGACGTTCAACCTTGCAATGGCCCTGCGATGAAGTCGATTTAAAGCACAGAACAAATTTATAACCCAAACAGCGCCACTGCTTATTGCCACGAGTAAAACTAAAAGCCCATCAACAGCAGCCATGCCTCCCTTTTACCTCTAATGCACAGAAAATCCCTGAACTACTCTTCGGACCGCTGACCACTGAATCACCAGCACTTAAAAGATGGGGTCAGGCTGAGGAAGAGTGGAAAGGACCCCGTGGCCATTTTACTCTCCACTGCAATGAAGATGAATCACTTTGCTCTCAGTGGATGGAGGGAGAGGGAGGGGGAGGAGGGATGAGAGGACAGTGGTGAGACTCCAGGATGTTTTGGAGTATGCATGTGCAAGACATAACGGACAGGAAGAGGGCTAACATCATCCTCCACCGGTAATTGAAAGCAGATCGGGTCGCTGACGGTTCCTGCCAGCAGCCAAAAAAGAAAAAAAGAGAAAGAGAGGAGAAGGAGAAGGAGAAGGAGAAGAAGAAGAAGAAACGTCCTTTCCATCCCTCCACCCCCACCCGCCTCCCCTCTCCCCTCCGCAGCGCTCCGCACTGAGCTCACCCAGAGACGCTCGGTCCTTGCGGCCGGTTCCTGGAAGCAGGAGAGAGGAGTGAGTTTGGGTTTGGATTTTTTTTTTCTTTCTATCCCCCTAGCGCAGCTCAGCTGAAAGGCCAGCCGCAGAGCCCCGGACTTGATTATATCCACATGAGTGCAAACATTTGTTTCTAATCCATTTTATATAAGAAACTTCCAGTGGTGCCGGATGAACACACGCCTCGAGTTCCTCGGAAACCTTCTCAGATCTCGTATCTGGAGACTTTTTACAAATTATGCCTCTCGATTTATGTTATATTTATATGTAAATAAATTGAAAGTTCATTCTTAATCCTTTGTTTGTTTTGAGACAAGACACTCTTCCTCTTTTTGACATCTTTCTTGTTTACCCAGCATTGCTTTTTTTTTTTTTTTTTAAATAATCATCTCGCACTGTGCAGTCTGGCTTTAATATTTTCATTTGGCAGCTGTATAACTAGCCCACTTATTCCTCCTTTTAAACTTACTCCTTGTCTCCCTTGAGTTTTTTTGTCTGAGAAGTTCCCCGCACCCTCCTCTCAACCCCATCAAAGGGCCAGAGCCTGAGAGGCCCCTTGTAAAGTTCAGAAAACAACAGTAAAAAATAATAACTGGGTCTTGTACAAAAAGGAAGGGAGGGAAGAAGGGGGGGGGGACGCAGCACAGCAAGGTGTGAGTCAAAACATTGCCTTCTAATTCCACAGATGCTTCGTTCATGACAAAAAGCACCTTGCAATTAATGTTACTTTATATTGTTATTTCTTACAATGACTCCATTAAGTCTGCAGAGGCTTAACCAAAAAAATGCACCAGAAAGGGGGAAGATGAGACTTTACAGTGTTGTGTTGCACATCTGCTTCCTTGTTGCAAAGAGGCGAGTGATTTGTGTTCGGATGATTGGCAGGTCTGAGGCCTTTAAAGCCCCAAAACCACTAAATCCGGTTCAGACAGCAGCTTCGGATTGCAGGTCATTCCCCGCATGTGTTTGAATTTATGTTCTATACCCGATGAGTGGTGTTTGCTCGCAAGAGTTCGGCTATAAGAAATCGTTCACCACTCTGTCTACTTACCTCATAAACACGTGATATCAGTGACACGTGACAGCTTTTGTACAAGGCCCCATTTCTAAGTCTTCTCTATGAAAAGGTGCATAATATTCACTTTATTTCACTAAATTCACACTATATGTTAAAGTAATACAGATGCAAGTAGAGGCTTGTTGCTGCATGTGTGTAAACTCCAGATTCTGAGACCTCAGTGTTCCTCGCTGAGCAGTAAAACAGAGAAGCCACAGCACACACATCCTCATCGCTTTGTCCACGTTTGCTCAAGATTTGTTTTCTAGGCTTAACACAGCGTACAATATGCAGAACAACGTTAAATAGCTTGGGAAAGAGTGTCCTTGAACGCATCAGCCGCGTAGATTTGCATTCAGTGGTGAGTTTTTTCTGCACGTAGCAAAACAATCTCAGCTCACTGTCGTTCTGGAGCTTTCTGCAGTATCACACAGACTTCTTCAGTCTCTTGCAGATCGCTGTCCATTCACTGCTTTGTCCTTTAGGGACAGCCACAAACCTTCTTCTTCTTCTTCATCCTTCATCTGTCTGTTTTCTCCTGCTCACCTTTTTCCTCCGTTTCTCTTTCTATGAGCCTGTTTCACTGTTGCCTTTATCTCTCTGCACTTTTTATTTCATTTCATTTCATTCCTCTCTGGGCCTTCAAATGAGCGTTCTGGTTGGCTCGCCTGCTTCCGGCCTATCTCCTCATCTCTGTAACGCTCTCCCTCTCCCTCCCGTACCCTCCATCCGTCCTTTCCCCTCTCTCGCTCGGCGCTGTCCATAAATTGTTCGGTATTTACAGTATGTGGCCAGACGCCAGGTTTCCATTAGGTGCTTCGTTCCCCGGAGACGGCGCCGGTGGCCTGGGATGTGTTACCTCTGGATGGAGAGCAGGAGGAGGGTGAGGGGGAGATTGAGCACGAGGGAGGGAGAGAGAGAGAGGAAGAAGTGAGAAGGAGGGAGAGTGGTAAGCAGCTGGATTTAAAGGAGATGGCGTGATAGTGAGGGTCAAGTGAGAGAAGGAAGAAAGAGTGCAGGAGAGATAAGACAGATAAGAAACAGAGCAGAGGAAGGTGGACGAGCGCTGCATTTACTGTAACACTGACTGCTGCTTTTCTGCACATCAGTTTTAATTATTGATTAATAAAATCCCTGAAAATTATTAACCGTACCCAGAGCCCAAGACGACTTCAACAGATATCTTTTTACAATCCAAAACGAAAAATATTCAGTTTACAGTCTCATAAAATAGAGAAAAGAAGCAAATATTCATTCTGGATTGTTCTGGAAAATAAAAACTTGTTTGACATTTTTGCATTTGCTTTGTTACAGTTAGCCAACGTTCAAATTATTTGCAATAGTTTTTGGTGATCGACTAGTTGATTAACCTCTGAGCTTTCTCCTGGATAGCATACACCTCATTGTTAGCATTGTTAGCACTGCTGGCTGTCCTGCTTGATTTTCTCAGACTTTAGAGAGATGATGAGAAAACTGACCTTCATGTGTTTGAAAAAAGTCCAAGGACAGAGAAGTAATCTGATTACTGATGCACTGCATGTATTCACACACACGTTGCATTTCTCCCACTAACCTGGTTTCTGCCTGTACAGACAGAGCAAAGTGTGAGGAGAAAGAAAAGGATCAGAGGAGATAAGAAACAGAACGAGAGGGCCTGAATATAGATGAAAAAAGAGATAGAGGAGCGAGAAGGAGGGAGAGAAAGATGGAGGAGATGAAGAAGGGGAGGGAATAACGGATGGTTAATGAAGGGACAGGAAGGATGAGAGAGAGGTCTGAGAGGGTTTTGGATGAGGGCTTCTCTTCTTATCTACTTTATCTCCTCCGGCTGTTGGCTGCCGGACCCTCCCTCCCTCCCTCCACCCCCCCCCCCCCTCCATCTGTCAGACAGACAGCTGCTGGCTGACTCCCTCTGTTGTTGTTCACTCTGTCCCGAGTCTCCCGGCTTCAACCCTCACCCTCCGTCCCTCCGTCTCCTTCCAAATATGCTTTTACATTTCACTCCCGCCTCTCCCTCTCCCGACCCCGGCGTCCGTCTGGAAGAACTTGCGGTTCGCTGCGATTCGCCCGGCGGCGAAGTCACATGAGACGTCAGCGACGTCAGCGTGCAATCAGAGTGTCTTTGGTCCGTTGCATCTATTGTTGGTGATGTGTTTGTGCTTGATCTGCCACAGATTACAGCCGAGTTACAGCAACATATTAGAGCGCTGTTCATCACTTATTAGTCCTCCACTTTAATTCATGTGATGCATTCGGTTTGATTGCACGTTATTGTGTCATTGAACCGGATGTGAGTTAATTCAGCATTTTGATCAGATTCCAGACAGGTGGGACTCATCCAAAACATCTCCTCTGACTTTGTACTGCTTCTACCTCCTCTTTTACTTCTTCCACTACTACTGCTACTATGCAGTCTTCTTCTCCCTCTTCTTCATTTTTATCCTTTATTATTATTTCTAAAGGTTTTTAACCAGTGGTCATATGTGCATCATGGTCAAAATGATTCCTCATATCCTCATAAATCATGATAAATCACTTTAGGAAATGCTGTTTTCTTTCTTAGCACAAAAGCTGTGTGCTCAACTGGTCTTAAATTTCCCTTAAAAATGGATTTTGGTTAAATTTAAGTTAAATTAAATGCCAGGGTTTGTTATTACTGATCTGCTGTGTGTATTGTTTCCTCTCTTGTATTGTGACATGCGTTCTAAGTTCCCTGATTTTACCTTCCAGGTCCGCTGGTCAGATGTCGGCGGGATGGAGGAGGTGAAGCTGAAACTGAAGCAGGCTGTGGAGTGGCCTCTGAGGCACCCGGAGGCCTTCACCCGCATGGGGATCCAACCACCGAAAGGAGTCCTGCTCTATGGGCCCCCAGGCTGCTCCAAGACCATGATAGCCAAGGCCCTGGCTAACGAAAGCGGCCTCAACTTCCTGGCTGTTAAAGTGGGTATTAAAGTGATGTATTCCTTTTCTTTGTGTGGATTAGAGGATTTTTTTTTCTGGTGTGCAGTGAATGATGAGATCAAACTGAAGGAGGTGCTGGACAAAAGGGTGTTGAATTTCCTAGTTTTCATTCATGAATATGAACAAATAATGTATCACAGGTGTGCAACTTAGTGCCAAAACGCTGCATCATGACTCAATAAGAAACAATAAGAGAGTTAATCCAAATACTCACTCAGAGGAAGTGTGATTTGTTGGTTCAGTGTCATCCCACATGGGTCGCAGAGTTTTCAGCTCATACCAGAGGGAGAGTTGATGAGATGAAGGTGATGTGTGTAAAAACACTTCTCATCTGTCCATATGACGAGCAGAAGAAGATCAAATGTACCTTCTATCATTCTGTGTTACTTAACAGCAGAGAGGTTGAACCCCTAACGTACAGTTTTGCCCTTTTATTCCCCCTCGAGTAGCTTTAAATTTGGAAAAAATCATCATATTCCACCCTGACTGAGATTATCATCTACACTTCTTCACTGAGGGTTGAACGTTCAAACCCAAGGCTTCGTGTTTTTGTAGCTGGACCTTTCTATTAAAAGGAAATCTTCTGCATGTTTCCCCACAATTCAGTCTGACACATGTGGTATCTCTGGAAACTTTGAGATGTCCGCCACAATTTCAAATCACTTCCCCGGTTATGTAATGAGTGGCTGAGCGGTGAATCAGTGGTGCTTAAGAGTTTAACACACAGAAAATGAAATCATCCACGTGTTACTCGCTCAGTGTGTGAACGTGTCAAAGCGGCCGTGGAGACGCTTCTGGTCTCACTGCTCAGCTTCCTCTGCAGAAAGCTTCCCCGCCTGACCTCTGACCCCGCGTTTGTCCCCTCTCATTCATCACCCCGTCCTCTCTGCCACCCGTCCAGGCCTGCTCGACAGAGATTGATTGATCAGCTTGTTGGGTTTCTGATCAGTGAATATTTTGCGAAGCGGTTGCCATGCGAGACGCAAGGCTTCGACGGGATCGCAAGTGCGGGTGTGATTCGCAAGCTTGTTTTTGTTTGTTTAGCTTTATTTTGCAGGATAATGTAACGCAGGGACAAAATCGCAAAGGTGAAAGTTTTTCTTCAGCCTCCAGTTACACCTGCAGTCTGATCCAGAGCAGCTTCTCACCTTTTTATATGGCCACCCTCAGAGGAAAACAGACTGTCATTGTCATTTTCCACAAAATGGTTTTATTGTGAAGTCAATGCATGTCACTTCAGTGTCGCTTTATTAGTCCTGCATGGCGGATTTCAAAAGAAATGCATTAATATTTGCATGTTTGCAGACTGCAGAGAGGACTCAGAGGTGGACCTGGAATATTTTCGCTTTCACACATTGTTATTGAATTCTGCTTTGTGTCTGATACAAAGGTGATTTAAAAAAAAAAAAAAAAACTACAATCTTGTGCAGCTCTTCTCAAATTATCCGGAAGAGTATCTGCTTCATGAAACGGGTAAAAAACATCCTGTCCCTCCTGCACGAAGCCGCTTTCCAGCATCTGCAATAACAGTATCAGGTTTTTCCAGTGCAGCAGTTGCTTTGACATAGATACGTTATCCAGATTTAAATGTGGATACTTTAAGGCTCTGCCTGTTTCCTCTGTGTGAAAAAGCCCTATTATCATCTTGTCAATTTCAGTTTCCTCCCACTGCAGCCACTCAGACACACTCACATCCGCAGACGTGCACACACACACACACACACATACACACACACACACACACACACACACACACACACACACACACACACACACACACACACACACACACACACACACACACACACACACACACAAACAGCTCGTATCTCTGCGCTGTCAATGGTTTCAAAGCTCACCGTGTCCAGCCTTTGGCTCTGCCACAGAGAGGGAACCTGGGATTAATGAGTCAACCTCCACACTTACTGCAAGAGACAAAAGGGCTGGGAGTTAAGTGTCGTCTCCTCCGTCAGCCCGGAGGTGTTGAAAGGGTGGATTGCAGGGGAGGAAGTTCTTGTGAGGGCTGAGTGGATGTTTATCTGCATGTGAGCGAGGGAGAGAGGAGGCATGAAAGGACTGAAGGAGAGCTAGAGGGACGGGTCAGTTAGTAGTAGTAGTATTAGTAGTAGTAGAAGCACTAGTAGTTCAAATGTGTTTACTTGATGAGCAGCAGCAGTGCTAATAACAGCAGTCACAGCAGCTCTTGCAGTACTATTGTACTATCAGTGCTGGGGAAGGTAGTGGTAGCAAACATGGTACTGCAGTGTTCACACAGCAGGAAATCTCTGTATTTGCCAGCTGAACCGCAGATGTTAGACAAACGTAATCCAGTACACAGTGTACAGTACAGTCAGCATTGAGATGTGCAATTACACCACACACACCCTGCTGTCCTTCATGACGTTCTCCCGCCGCGTTATCGCTGTTTCACAGCGTTCCTCTTTTTAATCTCCAGAAGACGCCGCAGAACAGCAGCTGCCTCTGCTCTTTCACAATGCTGCCTCTCAGCTTAAAAGCGTCCACGAACGCAGCGCGCCCAGGTGACGCCTCGCAAAACGCGACGGCGATTAGCCGCGAGCGCCCTCAGGAAGCACGCACGCAGCTCGATGCGCTGTTGTTTCAGCAGTTGAGATGCAACACCTCATCATCTCTAGTTGTCAGCATGTCAAATTCTAGACCGCTTACATTCTGTTTAAACTTTTTCAGGGTCCTGAATTACTGAGCAAGTATGTTGGAGAGTCTGAAAGAGCCGTGAGAGAGGTACGTTCATTAGCTTCCCATACCTGATCATTACAGTCAAAGGTTTACAACGCTTTGTATCAACAAACCGTTTTCCTTATGTTGACAGCAAAGTTACGCAAGCCGACATTCTTTCAGGGCCGCCCTCCATCCAAACTAAAGTGTTGTGCCTCTGCAAATATTTTTAGTGGTTGTTACAATAAACAGATGACCTGAGATGAAATTTATGGCATTATTGAACGCTGTATTTCCTGTGTATGTTTGTGCTCAGAGTGATTCATTGGGCCTGCTAAAGATTTGTCCTGTTTTCCTCTCCTATTGTTGCCAACACCTGCAGGTGTTTCGGAAGGCGAGGGCCGTCGCTCCCGCCATCGTCTTCTTTGATGAGATCGACGCTCTCGCCAGTGAGAGAGGAAGGTACAGTGTGTTGCTTTTCTTAGCGCCGTAGAAAGAGGGCTGGCATTAGGAGAAGGCTGCAAAGAGAAATGAAAGTTCCTGCCCGCATCATGAGCTCCTCGGGTTATTGTTCGCTGTTGACCGCTGCTACTGTCCGCTGTTTACTATTTCCAGCACTGTGGTCATTCATTGTCCAGCGATGACAAATGCGCAGTCATCGCCGCGGTCTGCTTTAATTTGCCGTCCCTCACCCGTGTCCCAGCTTGGCTCACAAAGGCTCACTTATGAATGGATGGAGCAAACATCCCAAAAAGTCTGCATGACTGCTCTGTCAAAGCCAGCCACTCACTTCCCGCGGCGTCCTCTCAGACTTTTGCGGCTTTTCGCTACCGGCGAGCACAGAACATAGTCTTGTCCGGAGGCGCTTTAGTGTGATGGCACTGGGAACATCTGTGGCTTAAAGGAAAGAGGACGGGGGGCGGACAGAGGACACAGACCGGAGGCGCACAAACACTTCATTGTGCCCGTCCACGGCAGATGGGGAAGGCCAAATATGCAGCATGCTTCCTGGTAAACCAGTCGATGAAACTAAATGTTGGAGGAAGGAGCACAGAGAGGCCAACAGGCCGACTCTTAAACCTTTCTGTGCAGGCCCACAGTCACATGCATCAAACACTGCACAGCGTCTGAGACGTTAAAGGGCCTCTGATCGTGAAATGCAGATGACCGCAACAGAAACATTTTCTAGAGTGTTCCAACATTTCCTCAGTGCAGCTGAAATCTCATCACGACATTTGATGCTTTCTCTCATCAGCTTCATTGATCTTTTGTAAATATGTGCTTATTCTGAATTTGATGCAGCAACACGTTGGAAACACGTTGGGACAGGAGCAAATAAAGACTGGGAAAGATGTGGAACGCTCCAGAAACACCTGTTTGGAACGTTCCACGGGTAAACAGGCTCGCTGGTAACAGTGTATCATGATTGGGTATGAAAGGGGCGTCCTGGAAAGGCTCAGCCGAGGATGGAGCGAGGTTCACCACTTTGTGAACACATGATTGGATGAAGGAGATTAACACATGAGCTCAGGAACTCTTCATAAATCCGTTTGCGTCCTTTTTTTCATAGAATATGTTTTTCTGAAGGAACCTGGAACTTTTTGTACCTTTAGTTTGGCGCAGTCTTGACTCACTTCCAGCACTCAGGATACGACTCCTGGCAACTCGTCTTCATCAATCAAGTTTTTACCACTGACAGGCTCTCTCTGTTTTTTCAGTATGGTCGGGCCCCCCCCCCCTTATCTTGATGTTCAATTTCGCGAGTGCACTTGGATTCTCCACCCAGCTGCAGCCGGCTTTCACCAGTAATGCAGTTACAGCGTGAGAGTCTGTCAGCTGGCTGCGATGGACGCGGGGCTGGACCCGCGCCTGGAGGCCATTTTAAAAATGCACTTAGCGCTGATCTATAAAGGTTATTTATTGGTCTTCACTTCCTGCCATGTTTAATCAATGAAGTGGCTCACGCACACCGGCAAGAATTCAAAACTGTTGACACAACCAGACAGCCTCTGCAGTGCCGTGAATGTGTGTGTGGTTTTTTTTTTCCTCTCGAGGCAGGAGATGAGAAGCACCTGTAAATCTGTCAGCCTACCTGCCACGAGTCCAAACCGGTGGAATGAAATGAAGAAGACAGAGAGAAGACAGGAAGAGAGGCAAACCAGGGTAGACAAACACAGACAGCGAATGTTTGATAGAGGCAGAGATCGACAGATGAGACAAAGACAAAAAAGTCACCGACTGGAACAGAAATGAAGTGACAGAACCCTCGTTTTCTTTCTCCCCTGTCCTCCACAGTGCTGACATCGTCTCTCCTTTTGTCTCTGCCTCTGTTACACCACTTTCCCTCACCACCGAACGTCCTCTCTGCAACATTTTTCACTCATATTCCATTTCTCGTACTCCACTTCACCACTCTCTCCTCCTTTCCCTAAACCTCTCGCCTCCTTCCTTTTCTCCCCTCTATCTCCCCTCACCCAAACTTTCTCTCTCTGTCTCCCTCTCCCTCCCTCCCTCCCTCCCTCCCTCCCTCTCGCTCTTTCTCTCCCTACATATCTCAGTGACAGAGCTCCTTTGTGTTCCTCTGCAGCCTTGTCTCTGCTAATGACGTCTGGCACTTCCGCTGGCCCTGTCAACAGAGACTGTGTGTGTGTGTGTGTGTGTGTGTGTGTGTGTGTGTGTGTGTGTGTGTGTGTGTGTGTGTGTGTGTGTGTGTGTGTGTGTGTGTGTGTGTGTGTGTGTGAAGAGTGGCTGTCTGCACTGCGCTATGGAAAATAACCACCTTGTTCTGCAGTGACTAACACATTGATGAGTTTCTTAAAGGATGAAGCTGCTGATATTCTATATTATATTTGTCTCACTGTCAACAAATCCGTCTTACGGTGTTACTCATGCAGCCAAGGCCTGATAGATCTTCCTCCTCTGTGCCACAGAGCTCCACTGTTGTCCAAAAACTATTAAAAACACATCAGTGAGACACTGGCTGACATGTTCCTTCATTGTATGAGCACACACAGTAGTTTATGTTGAGTTAATCCCACATGCATGGCCCAAATACTCACTAGTGCATCAAATGTGGATTAATCCGCATCTGAAAATAGTCCCAATCAAATGCGCCGTTTACCCCTGCTTGAGTAACATTAGCTGAAATCCTCAGTGCCCAGCTGTTTGAAATTATTTGGCCTCTTTAGAAAAAATGAACCATGAAAGGGGCCACACTCAGTAATTTGAGTCTTCTCTATCACATTGAGTCCGTGGGGACACAGTTTGAATCCCAGTAACGACGATGACAGTGACAGGGATTTCAGATTCCCTAAATCTGAGAGTTCAGGGGATGTTTTAGTGTGAAACCTCCAGGTTTGCATTGCAGTCTGCACGGGTGGAGACGGACAATTTTGGGAAAGATTATGCAGACACCGGTGTTTGGCTTCCTGAGCGGGGCTTGTCAGTCACGTCGCACCCTATCACATGACCCTTTTCTGCAAAAGTTTTACCCTGTATATATCTATTAGCCTTCACTACCAGCAGTCAATTCAACATGGATAGTGAATTACAGGTGTTGCTACCTTGTTAGCATTGCTAGCAGCTGTCATGCAGTTAGTCTTTTCATGTTTATCATGCTACTACTACCAGCACACGCATGCACAGTGTGTCTACTGGATAAACAGCACACCGTCAGTCCTGCAGTGCTCAGAAGGGTTGTCTCATTATGTGCCAGTTGTCAAAAATCAGGTTTGATTTCATGCAAATCTTAAGAATTCTGACTAATATTGCACGCTCAGTATCTCATGCTGATCTTGGAGTATGGAAACCTGGGTGGGATGAACTTCGGCAGAGCATTTGCAAGTCCAAACAAGGTGACATATTTGTTAACTTTGTCTAAAGGAAGGCTGCTTTATTTGAGAGGGATGACGTGCTTTCTGGTGCCTTGTTTTGAGTTGCAGTTCAGTAGGACGTCATTGGCAGGAAAGCTCACTCCTGCTGCCAAAGCCTCTTCTTTTTTCAAATGAAGAAGAATTGCTCTAATGAAAGGACCTGCTATCAGAGTGTCAGTGAAACTATTCAAGAGTTCCCTACAGGTATTCAAGAACTGGATGACTCGCTTCAGTACGTAATCCGGCAAATATCGGTGATCAATGAGAGAAGCTTGAGCCGTGTGTCATATTGGACTCCTGAGAGCACTAACTTTCATGCTGCTGCATATTTGTATCATCCATGCACTCAATCATCCCTCACACATTCATTTCCATTCTCTCTCTTTCCTTCCATTGTTCCACTTGTCTCCTTGCTGTCCATAGTTCGTCTTTCCACCTGTCTTCCCTTCATTTCTTTTTGGTCCACGGTGTCTTTCCCCCCACCTGTCCGTCCATTCATCATCTATTTATAATTCGTCACTTCACACTGTGGATAATTCCCTTTTTTCTGGGTCTCTGGCTCTGAATTTGCGTCCCTTTCCCTCTCCATCGTCCATCCTTTCATTCAATCGTCCGTCCACATGTCAGTCTCATCCTTGTTTCGATCCTGTCCCCTCATCTGTCTTATGTTCTCGTTCACCCGTCCAGCTCCTCGGGCTCCGGTGGCGTAGGCGACCGGGTCCTGGCTCAGCTCCTGACAGAGATGGACGGCATCGAGCAGCTCCGAGACGTCACTGTGCTGGCCGCCACCAACCGGCCCGACATGATCGATAAGGTAAAGAGACGCTGGCTGTCTTTATCTCCCCTTCCTCCTCTTTGGTGTGTGATTGATGAGGTTGAGGGGATGTTGTGTGTTTGTCTCTCTTGTCTCCTCCTTTCCCTCCCTGCCTCTGTTGTACATGATGGATAAGGTTAAAGGTTGCTCGCTCAGGTCTGTCTTCCTCGGTTCCCCTTTCTGATGCTGTCAGTGGTTGTTTTGGTGCAGCTGGATTAGATGCGAGAGCACTACAGCTTGTTTGGTTTCGGGTCCATTTGTTTTAAACATGTTTGGAGTGGTTTAGTCTACCAAGAGCTTAAGCTCATGTCATTTAGTTTGTTTGGCTAAATGGCACCAAATAACTTTCTGTCCTCCTCCAAGAGATCAAATGGTGATGACTGCAAAGGAAAAGGAAGTGAAAACACTGAATGTTTATGGGTCTACAGATATGGTTGTTTTCATTTGAGGTGCAGTGGAGTCAATAGATTAGTTTGGATTTTATCCAGAACTCCATCAAAGGTAAAGAACGACAGAGAGTGCCAGTGAGTCGATTATGCTTGATGGGAATAAGTTTGTTGGTAGCTGCTGCTGCCTTCACATCCTCTAAACTGAAGTTGATTCTTTTGATAGCCGCTTTCATTTTGCAGCTCGTTCACAATTTGCAAAACACCTGCATTTGCTAAACTCTGACACCGACAAGCCTGCTATCTAACATTGCATCTCCTTTCCATCTTCTTTAGCCATGCTAGTGGCTCTAGGGATGGTCTTTGGTCCAGACTGAAACAGGTTTCCTTCAGTCAAAATATCAGTTTGCGCAGTCGTTTGGTTAATGAGTAAATACCTACTTCTAAGGTGACTAAACTAAGGTGAACATGGTGAACTAAGAAGGTATTTTTAGCATTAGCATTTTCACTGTGAACATGCTAGCCTGCTGATGTTAGCATGCAGCTCAAACGTTCGCAGAGCTGCCAACATGGCATTACACTCAGTCTTGTTTATTCCATCCATCCATCCATTTTCTATACCGCCTATCCCTTTCGGGGTTGCGGGGGGGCTGGAGCCTATCCCAGCTGTCAGTCATCGGCTAACTTGTGAAAGCGAGGTGTAAAAGTTAGAAGGCTGCACCTGTTATTCAGTGCGTCACATTCATTCATTCATTTAAAGAACATTTCACATGTCGTAGCTACAGGCTGCAGCAGTCATTAGCCTCAAGCCAGAGAGTAACTGCAGCACAGGGACACAGTTTCCCTTCAGGTGCAGTGAATTTAAAGCTACAGGTGGCAGTAATACATCCATCTTCCTTTCTTTTTCCCTCCACGACAATTTGAGAAAATGAAGATGCTATTATCAGTCTTTTTATTCCTCAGCCCCCCCCACCCCCCACCCCCCATTTTCTATTTGTCTACCCTTTCATCCCTCTACCCTTCCTCTTCCCATCGACAAAAGCTTTCTTTGGTCTCTTATCCACCCATCTCCGTCCTAATGAAATTTCCTGAGTGCTGATCAAAGACGGAGTCTGGGCCTTGTCAGAGAGGATACAGGAAAGGAGAATGTCGCAGGGCTTCTTTACCTCCTGTCTGTCTTTCCTCCATTTTTCTGTGCTTAGCTTACTTTAAGTATGCTTTGATATCTGTCAGGAAGCCTTGATTATCCCTCATTACAAGATAACAATCCTAACATTTGGGAAATTGGAGTTGTCTGTGTAACTTTGGTAAGACTCAAAGTTTTTGGGATGATTTCTGTTAAAGTTTTTGAGGAAACTTTCAGAAGCTTAAGTAATAAACTGTGAACTCCTCATTGCAAATCCATCAACACTTCGAGATACTCCTCGGAGAAATCCTCCACACACAAATGTAGGGTAACCCCCTCCCCAGACCCTCCACCCCCACCCCATTTCTAGCCCACTTGTGGAGAATTGATCCATCGCTGTGGTGGAGGAATGACAGCAACTTCCTCCGCCTCTGCAACTGGTTGCCATCTCATTTCAAACTCCATTAGCATTGTGGCAGCTAAGGAACAGCCTGTGTGTGTGTGTGTGTGTGTGTGTGTGTGTGTGTGTGTGTGTGTGTGTGTGTGTGTGTGTGTGTGTGTGTGTGTGTGTGTGTGTGTTTGTGTGTTTGTGTGTGTGTGTGTGAGGGAAAAAGATGCATGAAGAGAAGAAGAGAGAGAGAAAGAAACTCTTATAACAGTAGGTAGGGGGTCGAGCCCCCGGGTGGACAGATGGGAAACCCCAGGCGTCCTTCCACAAGCTGGCCTCCCTCTCAGGAAGTGGTCTCCCGCCCGGGCAGCTGAGAAATCAGATTACCTCCTCCTCCCCGCACCCCCCACGGGGCGAGTGTGTGTGTGTTTAGCAAAGTTCAAGTCATTTGAATGAGGAACCTATGAAATACATTTGTAAAGGAAGCTACCAAATGGACAGATAGTCCCCCCCCCCCGCGGGTTTAGCACCCTACCCGCCTTCAACGCCCCTTTGCCACCACTGACGCTGACTGTCAGTTCACACCGGAGATGGGCGTATTTCCATACCAATGGCAGGATATGATGGGACAAATGAAGATTAATGGGACGCTCGGGTGTCAATGAAGTCATTGTCGACTCTTGGTGTGGCGGAGGAGGCTCCTGGGGGCCTCAGCTGTTTGATGGGCAGAGTGGGAGGCATGGAGGGAGGAAGAGATGGGAGAAAGTGGCGTCTATGGTTTGAAAGGAGCAGGCCTGGTGTCCATCTTTCAGCCCGGCTGTTTCGGGAAACTCTCGTGTGGCTCACAATGCTTTTATGGGACAGACTGAGTGAGGTAAAACTGGACCTCTGTGACATTTAGGAAGCTTTTTAGCAAGAATGTGAAGTTTACATGAAATGTCAGACATTGTCCTTATCATAATCTGTAGTCCAAATGCATTATTTTCAAGCCAGCTGTACTTAAAACATGTTGTTGAAGTTATTGTTTTGCGTGCCTGATGAGGAATGAAGAATCAGAATATCAATTTCTGAATAAACACAACACCAGAACTGCTTGAGCTGGTACTTTATGTTGTGTTGAACGCACACTCGATCTAAAACAGCTAAAACGATCTTGACACTCAGTAGTAAATGTTCTTTTTACCATTTATCAAAGCACTTCTAGGACTTCTCGTTCGTGTTTTATTTCGGTGGGAAAGCTCTTAGTGTCTTTGTGTTGGCTCTGTACGAAACGTGTCTCCAGACTCTGCAGCGCTTTTAACGGCAAACTAAAGAGTTGGAATAATACTGAAGCTTAACTTTTAGGACCAAGACATCCTGTCCCTTTGCAGCTTCCTGTGGCTTTTGTTTATTTCACCAGTGACAAACATGACCAGCTACGCAACAACTTACGCACATAATGTGACTAATTCAGTTGAATCACATCCTAACAAATGCATAAAAGAAGATAATAGTTTTCACACAATCACACAAAGTCCCTCTGCTTCCTCTCGCCTTTATGTCACAGCAGTGATAAAGGAAATTATTATTCGCAGCTGCAGACCAACCAGAATAATCACTTCTTGTGCCAAACGTGCTCACACATCAGCCTCTTAAAAGCATCGTCTGCTGCTGGATGTCTAATGGCATAAAGTCGTGCAGCCCCTCGCCACCACCTTAAAAAAACTTCTTACACTTCCTCTTTGTATTGCACCAATCAGCCAAGCCCACCTCTGACCCAGCGAGTCTAGGCTGTGGTGATTGATTAGCACCACCAGGAATATTTATCCAGCCTGGTCAGGAGGAAGAGCCGCCTGTCACTGTGTTTGTCCAGCCGCTACACACACACACACACGCCCAAACAAGATGGCCTGTTTGCCATTTGTAGCTGTCTAAAAGTGCATTTTGACTTTCCTCCGTCGGTTTGTTGGCGCTGTGTTTGTGCCGCTGGTTTGGTGTTTCACTGACTCGCTTATTTGTTTATCCCAATGCATGCTGGGTTTCAGCCGTGCTATCAGGAGTGCTTACAGTGGAGAAGATTACTAGCAGATGGGTCTTTGTTTGGGACCAGAAGTTCCCAACTGGGCTCTTATCAGATCAAGGGGTGAAAAGAAAACAGAGGCAGTAGAATTAGGGTTGAAAGGACAGTACTTCTGTCCTGATAGGAGCAATTAACATGGCTGCATTTCACAGCTGTCGATGGATGAAGCTGGAAACTGGATTTGTCTGACGGACAGTCCAAATATATTCAGTTTGCAGTAAAGACATGGATAGGAAGGCAGTTTAAGAAGCTGGATTTAGGGAGAGAAAGCTTCTTAGCCATGCTAGTGGAGTGACTGGAGAGATGGAAGTGTCTGATTGCATCAGCAAGTGCTAGCATGCTAACACGCTAAACAAATATGGTGAGTGGAGTTAACATCATACCTGCCTAACATTAACATGTAAGCCTCCTTTTTGTGAACTTGCTGATGTTAGCATGTAGCTCAAGCCCAGCCTGACAATAGCTGCTAGCTTGGCTGTAGACTCGTGCTCTTCCTCCTGAATAAATGCTAACAAGCGGTTGTTACTGGGTTGAAAATATCTGTTTAGCAGCTTCACCTTCTGGAACTTTCAGCTGCATTTTGTTTTCCTCACTGATGAAGGAGGCCACATCTGAAAGATGCTAAAAATTAGGAAGATTGTAGTCAGTTACTTGACTGATGAATCTACGAATGGTTTTATGTTTTTCTTTGTTTTCAACCATTTTATTGGTTAAGTTTAATTTAGCAAACATTTCTCATCCATCGCAGTGATCTGAACGAAATCTCATGGGATTCACAAACATCCTCTTTAAGATATCCCCCCTCTCAGCCACTGACAATATTTCTATTGTATAAATATAAATGTTAAACTATAACTGCGCAGATGAATCACAGCACGCCCGTTTGCACATTTCCTCCAGCGTTACGTACCCGTTTCACTCGCTGTGTTGTGGGTGAAATTGTGCCAGATTGCTGTTTGAGTCACCTAACAGCTCCTCAGGCGTGTTACTGTGCTGGAATAATGACAGCAAATAAATGGCTGAAATACTTCCCTTCATGAGAATATGCTTTGCCAGATTTTTGCCATAAAACACTGAGGTTAGCTTCGCTCTAATTATATGATGCTCAGACTGACTGCGAGCACAGAAATCAAGCCGGTTCTCCGCTGGCCTGTAACATGTCCCAGCGTGGTTTGAAGGATGTAAAGATCATTTTCTAGAATACAAAGCATTCCACTGCATTTATTTGTCATAAAGTTGTTTTTGTTTTGATGTCTCATCCTCCAGCAGCGTAGCTCGTTAACCGCCGGACCAGAAAGCCTTTTCTCTCCGCTCATGTTCTCTATTAGGCTCTCTCCCCCTCCACGTTCGAGGCTCCTCCCTCTGAGATCAGCCCCTCTTCTGTAGTGTGGCTTCTGAACAGGAGATGGTGCCAAACTTGACACGGGTCACTTCTTGACAATTATGTTCAATACTGGCAATTGCTGCAGGTTAGAACCTCTCCAGAGTTCATACAAAAGGCTGGAAAAAAGGCTCAAACCTGCCAAAATGTTGCTTAATGGACAAAGTAAGAAAGGTCTGCAGTTAGGGCTTCAGTTCCCACTGAGGGCAGAGTAAGATCTGCTTTCTTAGATTAAAGTCATGGCTGAATGTCAGATAAAGTCCACTTTCTTTGTGGCTGGCAACAGCAGGAAACACGTCACACTGATTGCATTGTTACCACACAGAAACAGGCTGAAAAGCTGGCTTTAATCTGCAGTAACTGTCGTATGATTTAATATTTTCTTGTATTGGATTATGGTACTTTGTGCAACTCCAGGTCTTTACGTTGCCTCTCTAAATTTAGCAGTAATTTAGCTGTTCCATCCATTTTTTGTCACTCACTGAAACGCGGCTCTGCGGCGTGATGTATGGCACTGAAACACGAGGCCTTGTGAGATATTTTATGAGCCTTCACGGCCTTGTGGTGTTGCGTCCATACTTCCAGTAACACAAGCTGGCGTTGTAATTGTGCAACATGTGACTATTTCATGGTCACGATTTATGATTGTAAGTCACGCTTGTTTTCACAGAGTCAGTCCAAGACCCACAAAATCCACCGTTTATATCTATTAACTGGACTCTCCCGCTGTACTGCGTGAAGTCGCTCACATGACTGCAGCGTGTCTGGCTCCGTGTCTTCCTCCTAACAAGCAGGTTCATGTCGACGAAGGTGCATTAATTCATAAAGTCCCTCTGCGGCCTGCTGGGCTTTCGCGGGAGTCGTGCAAAGTAAATACCTGACATCAGGCCAGTTCGAGCAGCCTGAACATCTGCCAGCGTTTTCCGAGCCAGTCTGGACGTTGCTAATTGTAATCACAGGCGAATTCCAGCAGACTGTAATTAGTGGGCCACTTTATAAGTATTCAGGCATTAGCTAAGTGTAGCTTTGATTTTTTTCTTCCTCCCTCTCTCTCTTGCATTCAGCTCTCACATCACTGCCTCTGTGTGTGTTTGTTTATGGCTTTTCATTCATGTATGCTTGCATGCTGGTGTCCCCGATCTTAATCAGCGGTGTTTTGCGAGTGATTAATGCGTTTGTTATCACCTGCCCGGTGAACCTGAATGGTGGGGTTTCCCGCCTCGTGACTGTTGAGACAGTGTCGAATAAGTTTTAAATCACACAAAAGCAAGTTGTCTTAACTCTCCTCTCTCTCTCACACACACTGTGTTGTGATAGAAATGTGCAATGTGTCAACCAGGGCTGCAGCTAACAATGCAGGGTTGATTATGGAATAATCATTTGGTCTTTTAAATGTCAGAAAATGGCTGCTTGTTTTGGCCAACCAACAGTCCAGTATAGATTTTAGCTTACAAGGACATGACATGGAGAAAAGCAGCAATTCTTCACATTTAAAAAGCTGGGACCTGCAAATGTTTGCCATTTTTAATGATAAATTCCTTAAATGATCAATTAATTTTCTCTCATTTGACTTATTGATTATTGGCGAATCATTTTAGCACTAGTGAACCAGACTGTATGCGGTTTGTGTGTGTGTTTGCTGATGTGAATTCCTCTTCACACCCACCTCCATAAAGACTGTACACGATGGCTGAAGTGAAGAAAGCCTCCCATGAACCCTCAGAGCAGGGCATCGCAGGATCCTCGGGGTTTCGCTCTGTGAACACCTTTTGTTTTGCCTTTTCTTTGGCAGAAGCCTCCACCTGAGCCGTGCCTCCGCTCAACAGGAAACAACCCTTAGCTAAAAGTGCGGCTATGAGCCAGCCAGTCAAAACAGGCCATATTTTATTTTGTGTTGGACTGACGTTATCATCTCCCAAGCTTTGCTCTCCTCTCGTGACGAGCCAAGCATGATGGAATCTCTATTGGTGCTGTCTTAAAGGATTAGAGCTTATTCACTGTTTTTTCCTGACTGCACAGTTCTGAATAGGGCCCCGCTGCCGCAGTACAGGGCGTCCTGCTGAAGCTGAGCTGAGCTGAGCTGTCCATATTATCCACACTGTAGCTGTTCGTGTCTCTCAGCTTAAACGCCGTGTTCTTTTTAACTGTTTTGATCCGGGCTTGAGTTCTCAATATTAACCACTAGCTGCAGTTTTCGGCGTTAAACACCATCCTGTTTGGAGAAGTATTTCCTGCCCTGGTCGTGTTTCTAAGATGCAGTAATGAGAAGGCAGAGTGAGAGTTTTGGCTTGTGGCTTAGCGAAGCTACAGTGGCAAAAGAAAACAAAAAGTGTGTGTGTGTGTCTTTGCAACCAAGTAATGGGATACCACCAAGGGATGGATGAGCTCTGGGAAGCTGTGTGTGTGTGTGTGTGTGTGTGTGTGTGTGTGTGTGTGTGTGTGTGTGTGTGTGTGTGTGTGTGTGTGTGTGTGTGTGTGTGTGTGTGTGTGTGTGTGTGTGTGTGTGTGTGTGTGTGTGTGTGTGTGTTTGTGAGCATTGGGGGAGCAGGATCCCCAGGCAAGTATCAAACTTCAAGGGCTGTATTAGTATCAGCTTACACATGTGTGCATCCAAGAATACCACCACAGAAAGCCTCCAATCCGACCAAGCACAGGAAAAAAAGCCCTGCAAGACCAGACTAACCCTGGTTATCAATCCACAAACAGATTGAACGCGGTGGAAGGAAGCAAAACCAATGTGCAACTAAACTTTAGGAAGTTAAAGATGAGTTTTCTGCAATATTAGAGGAGTTCCTTCACTTCAGCTGCTCGTGGTTTTGTGTCCCTGTGATCGAGGCGCATGCATGTTTTATTCTTTTTTACTGCAGAGCTCTCTATGTTGGGGTGACCAGAGGAAGGATAAGACTTGCCGTTAATAAATCAAAAGACACTGCGTTTCCGCCAGCTACTCCTCTGTTTTGGTGAGCTGGAGAGAGAAAGACATGAGGATGGTGGAGGGAGGTGTGTGTGTGGGTGTGTGTGTGTGTGTTGTGGAGGTGAGGGTGGTGTGGAGGAGGGAGGGATAGGGAGGAAATGAGGGCTCTTTGTGCTCTGCTACCTGGCAGACATCTCCAGCATGTGTCGTCTTGCCTCTTGGCAAGCCGAGACCACCGGCGCCCTTGGAATGCTCTCAGTTCAGGAAATCTCGTTTATTCTCATAAATGCTACTTCTAACCCCCCTTCTGCAATACTGCTGCAGAGCGAGTGCATTTCCCTCGTTTTACATCTCAGCGTGTCTGTCTTTCTCTGTATTTTTGTCCTCTTTCTGTCTTCGTCAAGTGACAAAGATTCTTCTGTGCTCTGCATACCGAGGCGGCTGCGCTTCTCCACATGGGAGTGGTTGTATTAAATGTGGCAATGCTGCTAATCAGTGAGCATAAATATTATAAATTAAAATTATATTTACCAGGATAGCAGATTCTGTCCATGCTGTTCGCCCCTAATGAGTGCAATGAATGCAGAGCTGTCCATGCAGTCTGTTCATACTGCATAGATTAATATATTCCAGTTTCAGTGCAGATTCTTAGCTGTTAAAAGCGGCAACGTTCAGCATTTACATGGAGGCACAGGGAAGAATTTGATGCTACACCTTCCTGAACTCATGTTATTTCAAATAGAAATGAAACTGTGACTTCAGTGCTACAGCCTCATATTCTGCATCACACCTCTGCTTTCAGTGAGACGCTGCCAGCTGCTGTAGCTAGCAGATAAATTTAGCGACAAAATGCACGTCACTGCTAATTCTTGCTTCTGATAGATGTGTTATCTGCTGTGATAGTTTACAGCGATTGGTTGTTGACAGCTGGCGAATCAAGCTGCTTTAATCGACATGATTTAGACAAAATGATCAGTGTGTCATCAACGCTTCTCACAGAAATGTCTCTTTTCGGGGTTAGCTGACATGTATCGGTGTGCTGATGCAGCTGGAGCGCCAACGCTGACAAAAAAAAGCAAAGTCGCCTGGCAAGATCACTGAAATGGCAAATCAAATCCATGCAAACACGCGTTTCCTAGTAGATTACGTCACTGTAACGTGAACGCTGCATTTCTGCTGTTCGCCTCATGATAAAAAGTAAAACAACAGCTGCTGTCATAACTGTCCACAGTTGTAAAATCCCGTCTTTACACCACTCTGCAGTGTTCTGGCATCTGATAAGCTTTCAGACTCGTGGATCTGTTACTCAAACTGGCCTTCCTGGATTGTATTTCATGTCTCACCGGTACCTGAAACAACATGCCTCCACCGAAACGCATGGGCAAAACACAGAGTGAAGACAATTTATGGACATTGTGTCCACATTTTGGGCTCCACTAAATGTAGTAATCTGTGAAATCCACCTTTACTTCAGATTTTGAATTTAGACAACTGAGTGATTAATAGCAAAATCAATGTGCCACCTGAACGTTAGACATCCCACCTGGTCTTTGTCTGGCCGGTGTAAAAATCACGGAGTAGCGAGGAGTCATCACTCACCACCGTCAGGGTACAGTCAGACCCACAAACAGAATAGAAGCTGGTAGGGGGCCAACTGGAGGGGGTGCAACAAATAATACCCCCTTTGTATGCTCCAAATATCCCCTGCTGAAGCTCCCTGAGCCCGGATCTCTGCTCTGGGGATCCCAACACCACATTAAGAGCTGCTTACAAGTGGATAAGGTGTAAGTTTTGGGGGGATTTGAAATGGGAGTTGGAGGAGGAGGGGGTACGGTAATGTCACACAGGGAGCTACAGTGCGTCTCCTTTTTTCCCCCCTGTGATAAAAAGCAGGTTCGTGCTCCTTTTTCTGTCCACTTCAGCGAGGTCCAGTGGCGTGTTTGGAGAATGGCTAAACAAATGGGCTATTATTTGCTGCAGTCATTTCAGAGGCGCGCCGGACAGGCCCGGGGAGTAATGCTATCCCAATGTATATCCTCTGCCGGCCTCAGTCATCTTCATCAAGATTTAAGTTACCCATTGTAGCTGAAATGAAATCAATCCCACCAGGCCCTTCTGTGAGGGGGACCATTTGGCTGTCAGAGCTGGAGTTGTGTTTCCATGTTCCGGGGCTGCATGTATATATCAGTGTTGGTTAAGCGTGTGGTTAAGTAGATTCCTTTGGATATATGAGGCCTTCAGCTGCTTTTTTCTCTGTGTAAGAGGAATAGTTAACATTAGGATTACAGCTGCAAGCAGTGATTATTGAGCTATTCCACTCACTTCCTTCGTCTTAAAGATACTCCCCTCATATTCCTCAGAATCTTTACAGTGTTTGTTTCGTTTGACCAGCAATCCAACATTGATATGAACCAATGAAAATCCCCATGTTTGACCTTTTTTTTGATCAGTTACTTGAAAATAAGTAATCAATGATCAGAGCTATGGCTGCTGATTTTCTCATCATAGGACGCTTTGTTTCATCATGTCTGCGCCAGAAAAACGCCACATTTCCAGGATGCCCCTTTCACACCCGGCCACACTATCACCTGAACCTGTTTACCTGTGGAATGTTCCAAACAGGTGTTTTTGGAACATTCCACAGCTTCCCAACTTGTTACAGATACAGTTACAGAAATCAATGAAGCTCATGAGAGAAAACGTTAAATTGCGAAAAAGGATTAAAAAATGATCACGTTTACTTTTGCGCAGCGTCCCAACTTTTTTGTGATTTTAATGGGAAGGTCAGGTAGAAAGACAACAATAAAGCGAGACAGAAACACGTCTGAGGTGTTTGAGGCCCCGCGGCCCCCGCTGCATGGACTTGGCAGATGTATCGGAAAGAGGATGACGGCGCGGTGTCACTTCATTTCCTCTTTCACAGGCTCTGCGTGATGAATGACCGTGTGAAAGGCGGCCGTCTCGTGGGTTTGGGGTTGCGTCTTCGTGCGCGTTGGTGTTGCAGAAAAGGGCACCGGCACCTCTTTTTCCCCCCTGCGTGTCATCTCTGAAGCCAGAGTAATTTATGGCTGTCAGGAAGTCCCCAGAAGCGCTCTCATGCCCGAAAAAACCTTGACATGGGTGGGTTTGGGGGATGGAGGGGGTTGAGTTGGTGCCACACCCACCAAACGCTCTCATGTATTTCTTGTGTCAAAGGGCCACGGGGAGGTCCCGTCCTAAATCCTGCTGCCTGAGAAATGAAAGAATTTCAGAGGTTGCCTGGTCCACTGTCCTCCGGGCCAGACCCCAGAACTAATCTCTTTCATCTCCTCCTCTCGGGGGGAGATGGGTGATGAGGGGATGCTACAGCCTCTTCCTCCTCCTCCTCCTCCTCCTCCTCCTCCGGGATCTTTGCGTCTGTCGAGCAGATCGCCTCAGGGGGCTGTGGCTGCGCCCTCCTTCTCTATCGGCCTTCTCTCTTTGCCGTAGACTCCACTGATCCCCACCTCCCTCCCTCCCTCCTTCCCTCGCTCCCTCCGCTAAGCCTTCCCCCCTTGCTCCCTCCCTCCTTCCCTTCCCCTCCTCTCCCTCCCTGGGCCTCTGAGCTGGACTGCCTTCCCTTTGGCTTTCCCCTCTTCCTTCCTTCCTCAGTTCCTCCACTAATAGCTCCCTTGTTCCTGACTAGTCAGGGCTGCCAGTTGAGCGGTCATTCGTGGAAGATTCATTCGCGGCGCGGTAATTGTAAACAGACAGAGAGAGCGAGAGAGAGACGTTCGAGCATTAAACCTACTGGTCACAGACAGAAAGCAGAATGAAGGAGCTCTCTTCGCTTCTTCACTGTCTCCCTCCTCCTTTTCCTCTCTCTCCAATATCTCCATCATCTTTATTACTTATCCGGTCCCCCCCTCCCAATCTTCCCTCCCTCTCCGCCCCCCTCATAATTCAGGCACTACTTATATCCATGGGCGATCTGCATCTCATTTCACTACTAAATGTTGCATGGAATTATGTTACGCCCTCGAACGCTTAATAGAGCCCAGCTACATGCTTGCTACGTTGTTTTGCTTTCCTGTGATGGAGTCACATGTTTGTTGTGTTTTGCATCTGTTCCAGCTCCAGGGAGATACATGCACACAGCCACACAATGAAACATGCAGATTTCCTGAGCCGCAGCCGAAACCGAGAGACTCTCTGATGCTGAAGTGAGACTTTTTTAGCTGCTGTTAGTGGAGAAATTAGCAAACTTGGCCCTGAAAATTGGATTTACAGTTTTTTTTAGCAAACTTTGTCAACCTCTAATCTTACTAATTGGCTCCCAGCAGATGATTCCCAGAGCTTCCAGTAAACTTGTAGTAAGTAAAGAGTAAATAATAAGTCAGTAGGTGAAATGCATGTAAACTTAAGTTACTCTCTGCAAGTGGAAAAGTTGAGCAATGTTGGCTTTGAGGGCTTTTTACGCAAATTGCATTTTATGCAATCAGCCTGTATTTTAAGTCTCTCTGGGCAGCTGTGGGGGGGCAACCTAAAGTGCGACTGCTACAGCAGAATCGGTTGACGTTTCCACTAACCTGCTATGTCAATAAGCAGGCCCGGCCCCCCCACTGCTGTGCAGGAGTACATTTCTTCAAGTCGCTCCAGTAAAAAGGAAATGCATTTGTTGGCTGGTGGAAACAGTAAACATGGGAGAGGATGACACAGTGTGTGTGTGTGTGTGTGTGTGTGTGTGTGTGTGTGTGTGTGTGTGTGTGTGTGTGTGTGTGTGTGTGTGTGTGTGTGTGTGTGTGTGTGTGTGTGTGTGAGAGCATCCAGCAGTGCCGGGCAACCAGACCTGTCCCTGACCTCAAACGCTCGGCCCCTTAAAGCCGGCGCTGTGAGCCGTCAGCAGCCAGCCAGTCGCTTGTCGCTCTCTTGTCCCTGCTTTTATCTCCTCTGTCCTCGTTCTCTGATACTCTAGTTTTTCTCTTTTCCTTTCCCACACTTATCTCTCCAGCAGAGTCCAGCAGTCGAAGAGATTTCGCTGGCGTTATCAAAGCGAGCGTGTTTTGCAGCCAGCAGTGCACTCCCTCTCGCACACTCCTTTCCAGCTGTTTTGTTTCTACTTTTTCTCATTCAAAGGCAAAATCAACACATACAGCAAAGGAGAGCTGTCCATCACTGGCTTACCTGCATCCCAGACCGTGCTCACACACCTTGAATGGAAAGCTGCACGGGAGTGTTTACTCATCTGACACAAAACCACTAAAAGACCACATACCCAGCTGTAAACATACCACAGTAAGCTTTAGCTTTGTGATCTCCTGTGTGTTTTCACTCACAGTTAGCTTTTGTTGCGTGCAATAAACATGGCTCAGTTGTTAGGTCATGGGTAAACATTTGCATTCAGATAATGCACCTTCCACAAGCCATAATGAAGAGCGCTTATAGCATAGCTCCTGCATGAATGGGGCATTATATATTCTGGCAGTGGAGTTAAATACACGTTCTGCATGACATGGTAAAAGTATAGGCAGGAAGCACTGAAGTCATGAGTTGTTTGTAATGCTTCTCTTTCACATCACTATAAAACCAAAGTAGTAGTCTGTTTTTTTATGTCTGTTACTCCGACCTTTGACCTCGCTTCACTGCTTGCTAGTCATGCAGTGGAATTTAAGCTTGCACTGCTGCCACAATCTCCAGTGTTTATGACCCGAAACCAAATTATTTCCTTATTCTTCCACATTCTCAGAACATCTCATGTTCACAACACAACAGCAGGCTTTTCTTCTGGTCGGTGCCACAATTCGTGCATATTTATTTACTTTCCAAAACAACGGGGAAAACTAAAAAAAGGATGAGGATCAGGCTGCTCTCCGCACCGATTTGCCTGCACTGCCCTTGAAAACGTTCATTTTGTGCCTTGATTACGGTGTACGGTTTCTCTCAAGACAAACAAAGCATACTAAATGCAGCACGGCCAATTGGTCCAATCCCGAATTAAGGCGGAGGGAAGCGGAGAGAAACCAATTAGGAGACGGAAGCCACTAATTAAAAGCTGCATGCTCTACAGATTGCATCAATTTTATTTTCTTTAGCAATGGCCAGGGCCATAATTTCAGAGCCTGCTTGTATGCCAGTGCACATTCCAGGACAGCTGCCTTCTGTGTTTGGAAAGTCCTTGTGCACAGAGGCAGCACTGTCTGTCTACTCCTCTCCCTTGTTGGTAGTTTGGAATGAGGAAAACAAAACAGCACAAACCGGGGAAATTTGGAAAAATCCTGGAGACTCCACATCATTCAGAATAGACGAGAAACCATTCATTAGACGTTTTCAACAAGAGTCTGTTTGCAGAAATGTTTCCCCTTCCTGGATTAGGTTCCGTGGATCGCTGCCAATACATTTTGTGTGTTGTGAATCGGAGATTGCATTATGCTGGAGTGGTTTGGGTGGTTAACCAATGCGCTTGCTTTGGAAGGCTGCAGGGAAACGCTGAGCACCTGAGGAAAGCCGCAGGGTTGCTCTGAACAGTGGGCTCACAAAAGGCCCGGGCCTGTATTCGCAAAACACTCCCAGAGTAATGGTGCTCCTTTGGCAGAGTGACCCAGAGCACTTGTCTTTGTGCTCTTATTGTAAAATGAGGATACGCAAGGCATTTTCTGCTTTCTTGTGGTCAAACCGGACGGGCAGCACTCCCAGAAATAGGCAACAAAGTGAGCCAAAAGAATCACAGAACTATTCAAATATTTCCTTGGCAATGTCCCCGCGTGATTAAAACAGCTCTGTGGACTTTGCTTCACACATGAAGGACCTGAAAGGTTTCATTATTTATTCCTGAGTGAAAAAATAAAGTCAGAGTGACATTAAGTCTTATCATCACAGCCTTTGGAAAAAAAGGCCTCTGCTTGTTTTATATAAAACTCAACTTCCTGATTCTATTTCTCGCTCATTGTTTTACAGGTGATTACCTAACACCTCTTGGCAACTTTTCACCTCAAGCTGTTGTGTAACCAGTGTACATAGCCACACACACACTTGCACACGCACGCACACACACACTCGATTAACTCTATTTTGGGACTTAATTGAATTTCCTCTGGTTGCGATGACTTCGTTAGCTGCCGGGGTTGTTTCCAGCGTTTGAAATGTGTCATTTTTGTGATGCACAAGGAGTCAAAGCAAGGAAACGCAAACAGCGTCAGCCGACACATTTTGCGTGACCCTGGGGCGCCAGATGCACAAGCAGTTGCCCACTTCTGTCGCAATACACAGGCGCGACCTGAGCCCTCTTGTCATTGCTTCCTTCCCAGCAGTGACTGCTGGGACACTCCAAGGAGGATAACGCCCCCCCCACCCCTTCAACCCTTTTCTCAAATGATGGAGAGAAAAGGAAAAAAAGAGAGGAAATAACTTAGACCTTGTCTCTTCCCTTCCATTCCGCCTAATGGTTTTTCCAGACCTCGGACGCTGAAGGCTGACCTTCCCTCTCGAACTGCATTTTTCCTGTGCCCTACACCTTGGATTTCAGGAAATGTACAAAACAGGATAGCGCAGCACAACATATTTCTTGTGTTACTTCTCCCTTTTTTTGAGAGACAAAAAACATTTGAGAGTCCAGTGACATCAGCAGCCAAGGCTGCAGTGTTTTTCCTTTTTTCTGTCGCTTTCTCCCGTCGTCTTGTCTGCACGCTATTCCGATCTGCGTCCACAGTGTCTCTTCATAATGTGATTGTTCAGCGATAACCAAACAGTGACTGCTTCATTTCTAACTGCATGTTAGAATAAAGTCATCGGAAATCAGTGCGCAGTTCACAAAAATCACTGCTTCATGAGGATCGTTGAGCGCTGACCCTTTTCCAGTTTTCAGAAAAGCAGAGGCACAAACGAATCCAAAGCAAGCAAAGACGCCTCGTGTTACAGTTGTCTCCAAAGGAGCCGACTGTCCCCAAGTCGGATGTGATTTGCATGTTGAAACAGTCGCGGCTAACGGTCCCTCGGCCCCTCTGTAATTAGTGGGCAGAAGGCCTCGTTTGCCTTTCAGGCCAGTGTGGGCTTTGCCACTTTGTTGAGGGTAGGGGTGCTGTTGAAAGCTGCTCACACAGAGGTGACTCTGTCCTTTTCCCTTAGTCATAGTCACAGTAGCCCATTGACGAGCCGCTCAGTCCAGGATCGATTTTTGGCACTTTCCACCCGGCCATGCAGTAACTGCACCGACATTTCCAGCAGTATTTTCTCTTCCACGTTTTTAGAAAAGCACCCTTCCATTCGTACCTTGTTTTTGAGCTCTGGATTCCTGATTGAAAGCATTTAAAGAATGTGTTGTTGGTACGAACAGCCAGCGCTCTTATGAGCTCCACCGTGTCCAGGACAAAGAGACTCAGTCATATAATCTAGTTTTAGCGTTGAGCTCCCTGGCATTACAAACCGTATGCCCACAGCAATAAATGCTTACAGCAGAGCTCTAAAAGCTGACACAAAGCTTTCCCATTCCTGTCCTCGGCGTATTTTTAGTACAAATGTGTTTATTGGCGACTGCTGCTCACTACACCTGTCACTATTTTCGGCGACACCATAACTGTGTTGCGTCCATACTCCGGACTCGCCCACTCTCCACGTTCCTTACCATGTTTGCTTTTCTCAGTATTTTTCCCTCTCCACAATCAAGGGGGAATTATCTGTCTTCCGGAAAAAAAAGGGGCAGCCCACTAATTTTAGATGGACTTGATTGAGCCTGGAGGCCAGAGGGATCAAACCCACATCCGCTGAAAACCAGGGATGCTAATTCTAACCATAACATAGCTAACATATGTTTTGCTCTCCCCAAGTGCTGATTTGAGACCTGCTTGAAGCGGAGCTCTGGAGCTGCTGCCTTCTCCACTGCAAAGGACCATTCTTTCTTGTGGCATGTTTTGTGGGTATTGGCCCACCATGTGTATATTTATAGAGACCGGGTCATGACACACGTACATGCACTGCTTGTTCTTTCTTAAGGACGGGAGGCAGTCACTTTCCAGTGCTCTCTGTTTTTGCAAGTGTGAGTGGAGACATTTTATTGTAGAATAATTCATTTTCAGGGTGTTGAACCTTCATTTGTTTAAATTAGATTTGTCAGGAACCCTGAACAAGAATCCTGTTTGTACAGGACCAATAAGAAGAGGTTCTTTGTCAAAGGCTTGGCTGCTAGCTACCGTGGGCCGGTAGACAAAAAATCTCTGTTATACAGTAGATACTAAAAGCAATGTACAACAAATCCCATTATCACATACCCAACTCCACACCTTTAACTGTAAGTGCTCAACATTATTTAGCTTGTGGAAAACTGGAATGATGTATGCAAGCAACTCAAATCCCTTTGGCCTGTTTATTTAAGAAGGAAATTTGCCGTCACTGTCCTGAGTTTTTGTTTTGCAAACAGTCACTTTCCAGGCCTGTTTTTGCACAGTTATCTCTCTGTATCTCATATACTTTTGCCTTTACCTGGAGCTCCTGTTCTTATTAACTAGTCAGGGATTTTCTGAATGCATATTGATTAGATCATGCTCAAAGATGGCGCCGCATGAGTGGCAGCTTGTCATAGCAGCTCCGACCGTCTATCTTATCTTATCTTATCTTATCTTATCTTATCTTATCTTATCTTATCTTATCTTATCGTTTCTGTTGTCTGATCACAGTTGTGATACTTTGCATACAAGGTGTGCTCCGGGTGAAATCAGATCTCGGTGTTTCAGCCATCATATGCAGCAGTACTCAGCGTCTTCTCTGGAAGCTGCAGAGAGAGCGTAACAAATGGTCAGACTCAATCTTTGGCATCTTCAAAGGGAGCCTGGTAATGACAGCATTGCCAGGGGTTTGGCCCTTAGGGTCCGCTGTGGAGATGCTTAACTGTGGCTAACTACCAGACCAATTACTTACAAAGACGACCTTAGGAAGAGACACTCGATGCTGCTGCCACAGGAATAATCCCAGCTCCCCCACGTCCACCCGCCCGCTTGCTCTAATAGCTCTAACCTAAACCCTCATCCACTGCTGACTGAAGCCCTCGGGCCATTCTCAGCTCCAAATCTAGATCTGTGTCGCCACTTTTCCTGTCAAGACTTTGTTATTGGCATCTTTGGCTTGGGAAGCTGACATTTTACAATGTGTTTATTGGTGGGGGGATTTGACAAATATAGTTTTCTGGGTGTTTCTTTTTTTCTTTTTCATGGGAAAAAAAATGGCAGGAAGTCACTGTACGTATCCTGTAAAGTTTGAACTCAAAAGCTCAAGGCAGGGCACTCGTTCGCAGACGCAAAATGGTTCCGCTGATACTTAAACATCCTATTTATGTTTTCCTGAAACGATAGGGCTTTTAAACAAGGATGTTTACCACAAAACTCATGTTAGCTGTCAGTATGTCATGCACCAGTCTGTGTTTTACGCTTGTATATTTAAGGTCATTCAGACAGGAGACTTTTTAGGCGCCAGATGTTTGTTTGCGAGGCACTATAAAACAATGGCTGTTTGTGGATCGGCAAAGACAGGAAATGTACAGTATCCTTTCTGGAAAATACACATAGCCCAGTCACTTCATTAGTCTTCCCAAGCGCGGCCGTATGGGAGGGATTTAACACAATCATAGTCAATAAGGGAAGTGAACTCGCTCACAGACTAGCGTACTATCCATCATTCTCTAAGCATGCTGCCAAGTCAACAGAGACTCCGACGCAGTTGGTCGAGCCAGCAGTCGTGTCTCATTCCTTGAGTCCTCTGCAATCCCCCCGGCTTAGTCCCCATCTGGCCAGCGGTTCCGTGCTAAAGCTGGGAGATGCGTAGGGCCTAATTCCTACACACTAAAGCATTACCGTCTGTCCAGGGCCCACAGAGACAAGATGGTCGCCAGGTGTCTTCCTGTCTTCAAAGTGTCGGCGTCGTTAATCATGCCCCCACCCCTTCTGCGTCGCCTCACATGTGTTTTATTTTCCTCAGCCCTCGCCCCACATACACACCCTTGCTCCTCGTTCCCCTGCCTCTCTCTTTATTTTTGGACAGTCTGTCACCCAGCTGCATTTCCTGCAGGGTTTATGTACAGTTTGGGCCCGATTGGAACCACATTGGCAAAACAACGTGCCATCTTAATGAAGTCACTGTGATCTGAATGGGTGGGTGGGGGGGTGGAGGGTGCAGAGGGGGATGACTGGAGAAGCTGTGCCTGCCTGTGAAGGGCCGGAGGACACTGCTAACCCTCCCAGCTGCCCTTTAGCCCCAAGCAGACTGCTGCTTCCCTCTAATGTGGCCACTTTTATTCTCGAATCCCCTCCTCCCCGCTTCATCCACTTCTTCAAAGGCAAATTTATCTTTCATCTATCTTTGCTAATGGTATTAACGCAGCTCATGCTTGTGAACACAGCCTCCACAGCTGCACGGCCTTAAACAGCTTCAGAGAAGAAGCGCTCGCAGAACTTTTTTTGTGTGTGTAGGAACAGGGAGGGGTATTTATGTCTTTCAAACCTATGCCAAATATTTGCGGTTTACAAGCCCGGTGATATTGCAAGGTACAGGTTATCTTTTAACAAACAGGAAGTTTTGACCGCATGGTAAGATCGTAAAAGCCTCCGCTTCAGTGTATCTTTTTGTGACCCAGAACACGCTGTGATGCAGATAAATGTGAATCATCCACAGCTTTGGGGAGCCCTGTCTGTTCTGTCATAAATGATACGCACATCCTCTTTGTGAACTTTACGGTCGCCTGTGGTTCATGTCAAGGTTGCATCTCGCTTTGCTTTTGCTAGCTTGGAGAGGCACGTTGGATTTGATTTGGCACGTTGGCTGCTGAGGCCCAGTTTCATTAACAGTGCGGATGGTGCACTCTCAATGCCCTCACTGACGCAAAACCAAGCAAGTTGAAAAAGAGCTCTTTCCTCTGGAAAAGCACCAGGGGGACTATTTCTGTAGTTTTAAATTGTTTAAGAGGGGATCGGGCCAGAGAAAGGGAGGGGGCTGGTGTTCAGTTGTGAGCAGCAGACTGTTTCACGTGCCAGATCTGTAATGCGTTCCTCCGGGCTGGGAGCTGGCTGAACTCTGGGCCGTGGCGCTCCGGGAGAGGAAGTCCCAAGCCTGGGGAGTTTCAGACATCCTGTTTTGGAGTGCCATTGGCCGGGACCCGGGCTGTTGCACGCCACCTGCAGACTGTAGGATCACATCTGCCAATAGACCGGGGACAGCAGCCGAACGTCACACACCTCCTGCAGTTCTGCTTATAATGGCTTCTCTTTGTCTCGCTATCTACCTCCCACTATGATTTGTTTTTTTTAGATTTTCAAATTGCCACATCAAAATTTCGCTTTCCAAACACACAGCCCCACTTTTTGAACAAAGTAAACTTGAAAACAACCCAAAAATGAAATTCTTGTTACAACCGCTCTCCTCTATGTGCCCCCTTTTCTCCCCCCTGCTACCTTATTTCTCCTTATCTTGGACTGGCTTTCCATTTCTCTTAGAACATTATGCAATTTTAAAGGAATGTGTCTTCGAGGAATTAGCCCTTAAAAAGAGTGTGCATGGAAGAGAGGACTGCAGGTGAAATATCTAGACTCATTATTCCAATAATGACACACAATTTACCAGGATAGTCTTCCTCAAAGACATGCCTCAGTTCATCCCTGTTCAGAGCTTTGCCGGTGACCTGCATTGGCGTATCACAGTGTTCGCTCTGTGTCCAGCCTGACTCTCGCTGTGCTCGGAGTCCCCAGGAGCTGATAGGGCAGGAAGTTTGGTGGAGATAGCGCTCCCTTGGTTGTTGCTATTTAGGACAACAGGAAAGGGTTTGTGTCTGTCTCAACCAGCCCCCCCCTCCTTCCTTGATTGGCCTGGTCTGTTTATTCAGAGTCATTCTCACCAGTCCAGCTGCATTTTAGTCCCCCCTGTCCAAATGGCCACCATGTGACCTTTTATCCGGCCTACGCGGGGTTTTTTTCTGGAGTTTTCTGATCGCAATCATTTCCAGCCAGAGGATGATAGCAATGCATTTTTGATGTGGAGAGTATATGGGAGAAATGTGGCCTGCAGGTTGTATGAAAGATGGAGGCATTCGCTCATTGATCAGTGCGAGAGCTGGCGCCCATCAGGCTATACTTGAGTGTACGATGAAGCAGTTTTTCTAAATATCCTCTGTGAAATCATGTGATTTTTAATTTCTTTTGCTTTGCTTGTTTGGATTAATTTATACCTCAAAGCTTGTGTCTTACATGCGGTTTCCTCCAGTTAAATTTCTCTTTTCTTTTTATTTTGATGGCACATGAAGCACTCTGCTGGCTCTGGCACACACTCTCTCACATATAGAAAGCAAACGAACGCAGCGGCGTCATGGGACTGTGGGATACTCATCTGGCATCCCTTAACTGGCCCAGAAGTCCTAAATGCTGTGGGGGCTCAACTCCTAACCCCAGGAAAACACCAATAGACCCTGTAGGCCAACTTCAAAGGGCGAGCACATCAAACGAAACCGAGCGCATAGATGGTCAGCCGGGATAAAAACGAGCACGAACCCTCCCATTTGTCAGTCCAATGACTTATACGCATTTTCTCCCCATTAAAAGCGGCGTTCTGTGGAGGGAGCGCAGGGGTGGCGGTCAAAACGCAAAGGCTTTCATGCATTACGCTTAAGAGCGAGCGCCGCGGGCACACGTCGCAGGCTGCATGAGCTGCTGATCCGCCGTGCCAGGAAGTGCTCATGCGGAATATGAAATGTTATGTCATGAACAGGGGCTTGCTCCCTCCCCCCAAAAAAAGAAAAAACAGATAAAGAAAACATCTGTCTATCTGTTTTATTCTCTATCTTTTGCCCCCTTCTATCTCTGTACACCCCTCCCACCCCCCAACCCTTTCACATCACCACCCCCCCTCTAACCCTGACGCTAGCTTGTCTGAGTGGCCTTTTGCCATGCATTCCTCCCTTCCCTGTTTGGCCTCTGTCTCAGGAAGTGGCCCAATTAGTGGATAAACACCATGGAGGAGATGGGGAGGAGGGGTAGGGCAACTCCCGCCCCCTGCGTCTGTGCCAGTACTCTGCCGGCAAAAAGATGGAGAGGAGCCGGGGCTGTATGATCAGAGAGAGGAGGTTAGAGGTGGAGGTTACAAGCAGAAGAGCAACAAATAAATAATAATTAAGATTCCCAGGCACAATGAAAATGATGAAGCACGCCGCTCAGCTCTGTGAGTCCATCAGGACGAATTAAGAGCCATAAGCTCGATTTGACACGTCCAAGAAAAGAGGTAGCGTTTGACATAAACTTCTTGTTTTCCTGCATGGCCAAGGTGTTTTAAACGAGCATTTTGTGTCCTGTAAGCTTTTCCACTTGCTAATGAAAACCCTTGAAAACAATGAGCAGTTTTTGGTTTGTCAAATGCTTTTAAGTGTGTTCTGTTTACATTTTTAAACCCTGAAATCAAAATTTCTCATTAATGTTATTGAATATTTACTCTATACACCAGTATGTTGACATTAATGCGAGGAATCCCAGAATTCATTGCCAGAGCATGTTTCTACACAGAAGATCATTCATTGTACTCCTTAACAACAACATTTAGACCCTCAAGCACTTTAAATGTAAGAAGTTAAATCAAGAGCAACAGTCACCAAAAGCATCTGATGTCACTGTCACTATGGTAACAACAAGCGTCCCTGTGCGGTGTCAACACCCATGGCTGCCACAGTGCGATCTTCTGGAAAAGTGACATGAAAAATGAAAGTGACGCATCCTTTTTTTGCGGATTTCCATGATGGAATTTGCCTTTCCGTCTCAAACATGCCGTTATCGGTCGGCTTGGCCTCGAGTGACATGGTACACGTACTTGCGGTTCAAACTCGCTGTTCAAACCCCGTCGCCTCGGGGCAGGAAATCTTGATCTGCAAATAGCACTCTTAATTAGGCGTGTTTATGATCAACTCCAACCACATATTTTATAGTTCATTTCCTGTCAGGTTTTGTTGTAGTAGATTCAGTTTGATTAGAGGTTTTTGACTTTGGATAATCAAGTTTCAAACTATTTGGCACATCTGTATCATATATGATCACCATGGAGATGTTTGTTGCTGCTGTTGTCACACTTTTATGGAAGCAAACGTCCTGGTTGTTTCCGATGTTTGTGATTGTTTGGTTTCAGGGCACGATACGTTGTGAAGTGAGAGACTCAAATGGACGGTGACATAATGTCATCTGTGATATTTTTCCCTCCTCCCCTCAGATCGCAGTGGAATGCTTTTTGGCATTTAGTGAAGGGTGATTTACAGGTGACACTGACTTGGTGTGTGCACATGGCTAACCTCAGGAAGCACTTAGTTTGACACATGACACTCCCATGACCCCAAGGTAAAAACCACTGAAACAGCCTAGCATGTGAAAACTCAACGAGGACCAGACTTCGACTCAAAGTCCCTCAGGCTGCCAGAGAAATTAAATGTGGAGGAGTCGCTCGGTGACACTGGAGCAGAGACATTCTGACAATTAACAGAACAGCGCAGTACACGGTATGCAGTACACAGTACGCAGTACACAGTACGCAGTACGCACAGGTCAATTAAACCTTAGACCAGAAGCAGAATCGGCTTTATTGGCCCAGTGTGTGTACACATGCAGGGGATTTGACTCTTAAACGTGATGAATTAAGAGTGCAAATCATACAGTAGGAAGTGCAGCATACAGTCCAGACTCTACAGTGCTGAAAATCCCATTAATACATCATTTCTGTCAAATCCTGTCCTTGGATCTTATTGTTGAATATTTTTTAAATTTATGACCAGTTAAGGCAAGTTGCTACACTACATTACAGACAAGTAAACTGGGTTTTACAAAGTACTTCAATGCATTGCATTGCATTAGAAATTAATATTCTTATTCCTCTTGTTCACTTTTTTAGGTAAATAAGTTTTTTTGATTACAGACAAAAATGACGTAATAAGAGGTTTTTGTGCAGTGTATAAGCTTTACATTCTTGGCTCTACAGACAGTCGCTTAGAGAAAATCCTTGAAGTAATTTGACTTCTGTTGACAATAGGTGCAGCTATTCTGACTAAAGTGGCAGATTTATCCACCATTTTTAAGAAACACGGCTTTTAGGACTCAGTTACAGACGATAATGATCGTAAGGAGAGTTTCCTTTCTGTACGCTCGGACTAGAATCGGCATTAATGTGGAGCCTTGGCAGGGAGCTCGTACTGGTTCGAGAGGGTTTAAGGTAACGCTGCAGCTCTGTACATTTGATAGTTCCACCGTGAAATGTGGTCATCTCTACGCAAGCCGTGCGGGATCGTATAGTATCATTTTTTGCCATTTAACCCAGTGAGACGGCGTGCCGTCCAAATTGAATTAAAGCAGCACTGCTCTTGCATGTCCTCTCTCTCGGACTAAACTCAGTAATTTGATTGACTGAGCTGCCCCCTTCGCCATATTACAGTTATTTCAACTGGCAAATATGTACTCTGCATTCCGCCTCTGTCAGTGGCGGCACACGCTGCTCCGTTTCCCTGAAACAGTCACTTAACCAACAGTGCAATTACCGTCCCTGTATGCCCAAACACACTTGGAACCGATGGTTAGATAAACAAATGTTACCCGATAGGTACAAATTATAGACGTATGGTCAAATTATAGATGCATAGACTACTTTCAGTTTTTTGGGGGAAACATTTGTGAGGCTGTATTTCAATCAGGGTTTTCATATTGATGTGTGTTGTTGCCGGCATGTCTGAAAATGTTTGCATTCTTATTGAGATAGCAGCAGAGAGGCCCTGTCAGGATGTGTGTTTTCTTTTTTCTCCCTTCTCTCCGGTTCGTGGCTCCGCGTTTTAAGAGTGTTTGTGCAGCAGAGCAGAATACCATATGGCTGTCAATGTGGATGAATTACTGCGCAGTCCCTCAGAGAAGTCCTGAAATGCAGAAGATAGCTGGAAAAGCAGTTTGCATGCTCGTCTCTGCGCAGCGCACACCTTTGACTGATGACTTTCTTTGCCGTAGAATGAAAAAAAGTTATGTTATTTTGCTCTGGGACTTGTGTGAGGACGGCGACGCTGCAGAGAAGAAGTCGAATCTGCTGCATGCATACAGGAGAAGATGTATTAAGCAGCACATGGGAGTCAAATATTCTTACTCAGGATGTTCTGCTGAAGACTTACAGCTTCTTTCAGGAACAGGAAGATTCAAAGTGCACAGTCAGGGTAAACGGAGATATTAAAATGGAACAGGCACTCTGAGGTGACAGCGCCGCATGAAATACACTCACTTTGCTGACACTACAGAGCGGACATGCTTTCATGAACGCTCGTGATTTGTGAGATGAAGATATCTGAGGCACTTATGGCACCTTGTGGCCTTCGAGGAAAGAAGGAGGGAGGGTGGAAGAGAGAAGATGGTGTACTTGAGGGTGTCAATGAAACTAAACAACCCACAGGATATAAGACAGCAAGTATTATATTATCTTAATTGCAAGAATGCGAGGCTTGAAACAAGATCTCCCAAATTACACATCACAGTGTTTGGTACATAAATAGTCATTTCCGCACGCAGACCAAAAAAGAAAAAAGCTTGCCTCCCACTGAAAATGGGATTCCTAGCTGTGAAAGTCAAGCTATTTATGGTATGCAGCACTTTCCACCCCTGAAATATCCGCTCCGCTCCCCTTTTTTTTTTCTTGCTCTCTTTCTTGACAGACGGTGAAAGCCACCTCCAGTCGAACTGCGAGCCAAGATTAAGTTTGACAGGCAAATAGCTGCTCTTAAGGCTGTGATGGCCCGTCTGTTGTCATAGCAGGAGCTGGAACCTCGTACACACACACGCACACACACACGCTGTAGTCTGCTAACTGAGAGATTTACAGTGGAGCTACAGTACAGCGGGGGCCCGCTGAGGTGAGGGCCTCAGACAGAGAGAGGCAGGCTGGGTCCTGGGTTAGGCGCTCTAAAAAGGTTGTAGGTTATAAATACTTGACAGCGCAGTAAAGCTGTCACGCTCTTCCTGAAGCGAGCACGCGCTCATGAACGCACACACAAGCCATCCTCAGGCCCAGCCCCCAGCCCGCTCTAACGCCTGTTTGCCTTCTTTACAGGCAGCACTTTACTTCCTGTGTAAACAGGAAGTTGGATGGCAGAGAGGACGTCTGGGCGGCTCTCTGTCACATTGTGCAGCAGACTTTAGTGTGTTTGCCCTGTGTGTGTGTGTGTGTGTGTGTGTGTGTGCATTTCAGTGGAATCAGATAGTTGCAGTTAAATTTAAAGTTTCTCGTGACTTTTTAAGAACAGACCTGGAAGAATTAAGGCTTTAAATGACATTTTAGTTCATTTTCTCTATTCTTTGCAGAATTGAAGAAGGGAGAGATGCTAACGAAACCAAACAAAACCACTTGTTTGCCAAGATAAACAAAGAAGAAGAACATACAGCTGACCAGTCATCTGAGAACCAGAAACAGTTTTGCAAAATTGAGGAAGTTTTGTTAAATTTTGCCGTTTCCATCCACGTTTTCCAGTGCGATGCATAAAACACGTTGATGGAGACACGGTCAGAGTCAGTGCTAACGCTACGCTTGTCACCTCCACTCTGGAGATTCGGGAAATGTGGACTCCGGCAAAAAACACATACCGAGACGATCGGGGAGGGCCTCATGGAGCTTTCCAAATACACCCTGACATGCACAGACCACTCCCCTTACCTGACACACTCGCACACAGTTGGCCTGCATGGCCCTCTGTGCAGCACATGCAGGTGGGCTGCTGCTGATGCTTCAGAGTGATAACTTTAATATCTGTCATTGGACAAAAGGGGAGGACTTAAAACAACATCCTGACCCAAACAAAGACTCTCAGAGGAAGAGAAAGGCCGGTTTTCAAACCTTTAACAGACCAGTACCTGCACTGAAGTGTGAAAGGAGCTTAATCATGTCGAGCGCTGCTCACTGTGCTGCTGATGTTCAGACCCTGATTCTTTTCTCTTTGAAGGCTCAGGAACAAGGACCCCTTTCTCTCCGGTGTTTTGTCACGCTTTTTCTTCTTTTCTTTTGTTATCGGGATTTTACAAAAGGTGGTAGGACAGGAGAAAGGGTCCCGACAAGGGGCCGCCCTCCTGAGGGTTTTATCTCACCCTGCCTGGCTGTGGCTCTGTGAGGTTCCCACGAGAGGAAACAGCCAGGAAATCTCTGTTTCTGTATGTTGTCATCACTTTATTGACTGTTTGAAGACACCGAACAGCTAATGTGTCCACCATCACCCACATTCTGTTTGAGAAGTGATTTGTAAAAATCACACAGAGTAAGACTTGTTTTGGTGACATCAGCCGATGACGTCTTGGGTTTTGGCAGCACAGACTCCTTATTTGAGCTCTGTGCAGTGCAGTTTGGGTGCTCGTCATTTTTTGATGACTTCATCAAACCATGGTGGCATAATCAAACTGTTTGGGGCAACTGCCCAAACGTTGGATTTCCAATAATATGAACCGATTAATCAATCATTGAACCTTTTGACAAGTAATTTTTCCTCTGATCTTGTAACTGCCAATCATTTTAGTAAACCTTAAGTCGTCATTATGCTTAAGACGAAGTGAGTGTGGGGTCGGCGGTGAGCATCTGAAGCCTCACCCCCTGCACATCTTTCAAGCATTGGCTGACTGTATCCGTCAAACTTGGCTGAACAGACAGTGTGTAAAGGATGTGGACTTCACACACTGATTGAGGGGCAGGATTTTCTCTTTACTTCACAAGTGTACAGCTGTGCAACACCCTTTGAGGAGAGACTATCCATAAGTGTGCGCCTTTATCCCCATTAGTCCACTTCATCTCGCCTCACCTTCATTATGAAGAACAGCTTTCAGCCCTGCCTTGAACATGGCTGTTCAGAACAGGATTAAACTCTTTTACCTTTAGACACAATCAGTGACAAATTTCTATCAGTCTGTACTTGTGTCACAGCTTTTGAAATAGTCGCCACATCTGGTTTCTCTTGCAGAAAGCACAGCCTGTTATTTAAAAAGGAGGATAGATGAAAAGACAAATGTCCGAGGAGTTACTTTCTGGCAACTTTGGGTCAACTTTAATTGCAGCCGTCACAGTCAAATCCAGCCGCTCTGATGGATGATGGCTCTTCTCTGAAAATCATCTTGCTGATTAAAAAGGAAAAGCATCATGTGAATCCTAAGATGTAAAAACTGAAGCGTGTTTCCAGTCCTGCTTAAATTTATATCTGCGTGTTGAAGTGAAGTCAGGCTGTGAAAGCATCAGCAGCCAGACGGACGTCATGTTGACTTACTGCATTGTCATTGAATTTGCAAGAAGTCTGAAGCATTTACTCTGAAATGCCAGAAACCCAAATATGAGAATGTGCCCAAATGCTTGATTAGGACTTATTTTAATATCAAACAACGAGGGCCTTGTCCCTGAGCCAACGTGCCTCTCATGTTTTATCCCTATAATGACTGAGAGCTATAAAAAGACACAGGCCTGAAGTGCTGCCTCAGCCAAACACTGAAACCAAGAAGGTATTCCTCTGCTGAAAGAAGATGAAGCAGTACTTTAAGAAGCGTAAATTCTCGGGAGCGTTGTGTGTGGGTTTTCAAGGCTTTTATCAGATACATGACAGTCATAATAAGATCTGTAGAGGCTGAGCCAGACTGGTGGCTGAACTCAGTGGAGTGAAGGTGAAGGTTTCTGTTTGTCGAGTCATTAAACTGTCAGGCGGGAGCAGAGATAGAAGTGAGAGCCTCATAATTCAATATTTCATGTTGGGTTTTTTTTTATTGAATTTATCACAATGGAAAGTTTTCCTGCCTCTGCTTGTGTTGAGCAAGCTGTGACCCCAGAGGACATGAAATGCGCTCGAATTAATTCCTGAAAATTTCAAGTTTAACATGAGGAAAGCTGTGCAGAGGTCAGTCAGGTCGTATCAGGACGGGACAGAGAGAGCTTTTCTCTGTTTTCTTACTCACTTTTCCTCTTTTTTGCTTGTCTATCCCATTTCTCCCTTTCCTCTTATTCACACACACACACACACACACACACACACACACACACACACACACACACACACACACACACACACACACACACACACACACAGCTATATCTCAGAGAGAGAAAGAGAAAGAAGTGAGGTGTTACTGGTTCAGAGGGACATGTACATGCAGCTCCTGGTCTGAATAGCACTTCCTGGCGTGTGAAAGGCGAGCTGAGGAGGGAGGGGAGGGATGGAGGGAGTGAGTGGTGGAGGTGGTGGTGGGGGGGCTCCTCCTCCTCCTCTTCCTCCTTCGTCCTACCGCTGAAAGCCTTGTTTGCCATTCTTGTGAGCGCCTCTCTGAAAAGGGAGTCAACGGGGGGAGGAGGAGGAGGAGGAGCGGGGAAGGAGGGAGGGAGGGAGGGAGCGAGGGGGTGTGTGACAATGAGAAGAGGAGGACCACATCCGTGTTTGCCAGGTGTTCCTTTTGTGATCCTCACCTTGCACTCAGGCATGGAGGGCGAAACAGAGAGGAAGGAATATACCAAGAGAAAGGTGGAAAGAGATGGGGAACAGGGGAGGAAGAAAAAGAGGGAGAGCGAAATGGTGTGTGTGGGGAGGCATGGAAACACATACACACACACACACACACACACACACACACAGAAAGGGAGGCAGGGAGGGGAAAAAGCCCCTAGATCCCACCATTCTTCCACAGAGATAATCTGCAGAAAAGGTGCTGCGCACACAAGGTGTGCATGTGCGTGCGTGCGTGTGCGTGCGTGTGCGTGCGTGTGCGTGCGTGTGCGTGCGTGCGTGCGTGCAGGCACATTCGTCTTTCTGTGGGTGTGTGCCGCCTCATATTTATTCAGCGCAGGTTCATGGCTTTTATGCACGCTATTATGCTCCAGTGATAAAACGCTTTTCCACAGCCCATCAACAATGCCTTATCAAAGCCCTGATCGCAGCCCAGACTGCAACAGCCTGCTAAACCTGAACGCACGTCGACTGCGCGATAGCACCGCTGTTCAGTCCTTCACATCCCGGGACCCCCCAAGTCAAGTCCGCTCAGAATTTATGTATTACTGTAAATGCTATTACCAAATGCTTTTCACAAACTACTTAACTGCGCTGCAGAGGACATAAATATAGATAATGGATGCAAATTAGAGCGGGGACCCTCATCTGAGAAAGTTTGGCCCAAAAGATGCTTATCTCAAAAGACCTTTGCTCTCAGAGTGGATTTTACACGAAATTGCAAGCAGATGGCAGCGAGCAAAGAAGTTCTGCTTTTTGTGATTGATGCACGGCTGCAGCGCTGTTCTCACCAGCCTGGAGAGGAACTGTTTGTGCAGTCTTAAAGCAGTAATGGTGGGTAGTTGCAGTAATAGGGGGACTGTATTGCCCAAATTGGCGGTTCTCATGGGCCTCCAAAATGGCACCTTGGAGAGGTTCTTACTTTTGTTGACCACATTTTGATATTTACCTTTATTGCCCAACCTGATTTTTCCACAGCCAAGATCTTGAACGAGTTGTTTCAAATCTCGTGGAAACCTGTGATTAGTCTTTGCTAGGCTAGCCTGTCCACAACAACCTAACCTAGCAAAGACTGATAGCATAACTTCCTCAGGTAATAATAAAGTCGAGCTTGATTTGCGAACCTATTATCATTCCAACTGAATGAACACTTTCGTTTTTTACGCCCATGTCGTTCAGTTGGTCGGTTCATTCACTTATTTTGAATACACACGTCGCTCCGACCTGACCTTAGGTGGAGGAGCAGAGGCTTGTTGTTGGAAAGCCGGTGACTTTCAGTTTGTGGTTTGTTAGTTTTGAGATCAAGCAGTTGACAGCATGCGAATAGACCAGTTTATCTATCTTTAGAAACTGAGGGTTGTTGTTTTCTTGCCAAAGGGAATCACCTAGATCCGGAGTTGTTACACAACCAGAGGTGCGGTTAATTTGTGGATTTCTTACAGGGCAGACATGACAGAAGTCGACAAGTTTTTCTTTATTCACCGGCTTCTTTTGCATCAGTTCGCTGCACAGATGAGCTGAAAAACTTCTCTCTGTGCATCGGATGGTGGTGTCTTTTCCTCCTTTGTTTAACATCACACCTCTTGGGTGTAATCTGCGCACTGAACACCTGAGTCATGAAAAATTTACCTCGGTGCCAAATACACTTGCTAACATGGACTTTCTCCGTATTATTTCTGTGGTATTTTTAAAGGTGCAAAACACTTCTGTTGCTATTAAAGATGTGTATATAGTTTATCTTTTCGGATTATGAGTATAAAGAGATAAATTCAAAGGGCTTATTTATGAATGAGCTGCAAAAATATCTCAAGACAAAGTTTTAATACGGATCACCTGATTTCCAAGTTGAAGAACTTAAGTCGGCGTGTAAAGCCTCGCAGTTCAAGTAATAAAAACAAAGCAAAGGAAAAACAAATATAATTGGAGTCACATGACCTAAACATAGTAGCCACAAGATTATGCCTCGTTCTTAACCACCGTGACTAAGTCTGAATGCGTCCGCAGCACCATTCAGTCCTGGAGAGTGCGATTCAATTACCGGCAGCTTACTGTAAGACAAATACAGAAATAGACTGGTGTGCGGTGTTGTGTTTCACTCAGTGTACCCAAGGTCAGCAGACTGTAAAATAATATCCCCTTGTAAAAGGAAGGATATATGTCTCTGCAAACAGGGCGTTGCTGAGCTGACTGAATAGATAGGACTGCGTACAATGCAATTATTACTCTGAGATCTGTTGATAGGTCAGCTCTGTTTGATTGATTGAATTTATGTCAGCATCATATGCTCGAGGTGCCCAGCCCACGTAAGCATACACAGCATCTATACATCATGTTCCTGAACAGTCTCCGGTACCACACAATGTATAGGGCTGCAGTTCAGGGAGTGTATGGATAGAGCAAGTGTTATCTTGTTCCACTGTGTTGTTTGTATAGTATGTGAAACACTGGCTGTGTTCACATTTAAGACCTTATTAATTAATTCAAAGGCACCAATACTTGTCAGATTTTTTAGCGTGGTCATGATACTGGATTTTGGTGCCAGTACCAATTCACTTACTTTGAGCGATATCAACAAAAGATTGGCCAGGTTATGGTTTCAGTCAGTAAACATCTGATTAAAGAATAAGCAAACAAGAACACAAATCTGACCTGGCAGTCTGTGCAAACATTTAATAATCAGTTATCAAGTCTCGCTATGCACACAACCACTTTACCAAGAAGTACTATGGCTCCAAAGCCAGAGCTATTCAGAACCCAACCCAGAGCTCATGTTCCTCCCGAATTTAAATTTCACTGAATTGAGGTCCAGGAGTCGCTGGTTTTTGAACACTAGTTTTCTAAATGTGATGTAGTTTTCATGAGTTTAATCAGTTTAATCAGCCAAATACTACAGCATCGATAGACTGTAACTGTCCACCGTGTTGGCCTTCAGTATAGGCAGTATGTCCGTGGCTGTGATGCTGTGATGGCCCTTGACCCTTTAGGATAACCCCCCCACCCCACCCGCCTCGAATGTCTTTGCGCGACTGAAGGATGCCTAAGCCTTTGGGGACTGCAGTGGGTCGTGTGGCCCGTGGCGCTGACCTGTCACTCCGTATCCATTTCCAGCATCCAATCTCGTCCACGAATGGCGGAGCTCGCTCTCCCCCCTGGCCGTCGCCATGGAGACAGCCAGTCTGACCTGGAATGCCGCTGTTCAGCACATCTGAGGGTTTTACTCCTCTTCGAAGTATCAATTAAGGCAGCACCCACCCATTCATACACACCCCTGGCCTCACCTCGCCCCCCTGCCACAGTCACATAACTCATGCAATCGGAAATCAAGAGGACACCAATTTGACCAGATTCCACTTTCTCAAATTGCAGGAAAACACACTTAACTGATGGGCCCTCCCGACTTGAGAGGAGCCATTGTTGTGCGTCTTGACCCTCCACCCCACGCTCCTCCCCTCACCTTCCTCTGGCCTGTCTCCCCTCCGTGTCACATAACAAGCTAAGAGCACACCTTTTTCCAGCGGGCCAGCAGACCCTCAACAGGCGATCCTTTGACAAGCCCGGGGCCTCTTTGGGCATCTGAAGGGCCATTCTCCATGGTCAGGGACCACAGGGGAAAGTGCGTAAATGATACCCAATGGCATGTAAAAAGATCGTTTGATAGGTCTAGATAGACAGACATACCTGTCAACACTACAGGACAACTGCACTGCAAGAAAGGAGCTAACTTAACTCGGACAACTGTGGCACCTGCACCTTGGCTGAATTCGACTTTACTGATGCACACTTTGCAGAGCTCCACTCTGAAAGACTCAGCCACAGCACAAGCTTAGAAAGCAGAACCTGCCTTTGTTGATGCTGCACTTTAGTGGAGAAAACAGCCTTTTCTTACCTGCCAGGTCAAACGCCGGCTTTTCCCAGCTGGTCCTCTGAAAGTGGTTTACAATGCTCGAACAGTCAGATGTAGCCTGAATTAATACAGTTTAGCTCATCTCATGTATAATCTCTCATCTCTTTTGTGTTTTTATTCCTTCAACAACGGCTGCTGGTGCCGTTCTCTATATCCAATGATAAATACAGAACCTTGCATAAGTTTCAGTAAACCCAAAATTACTTAAAGGGTGACTAACAAAGGAGGATAGAGGATTGCCAAATGCAAACAATCCATTTCCAAATAAAGCTGTCACCTATAACAAGCCATAACCTTAACCCAACCAAACCTCAGGCATCGACTGTAATCCAGGATTTCGTCCAATCGTCTGGTGATATGGTTGCGTTCTCCTGCATGGACAGAAGACGCGTGTCATACTACATTTTCAGAACATGCCGTGCATCACATTGGAAAACAGGCCTTAACAGGAAAAAACATGCTAATGGATGCACTCATTCAACACCCTTAAGATGCTCATTCCTGTTTTTTTTAGATTGCTGCACAAGCAACTTTCTGAATCTTTGTTTGTTGTTAATCTGCGCTGCCATGTCAACTTAGACACTAAAGCTCGGCTTTACCTATTTTCAGAAAACTGTGCAAACTGTGAAACAGCAATAGATAATAAGTGTGTAATCCTAACAACTGTACCCCACAATTATTCCGTTGGCCTGTGTGTGTTTACCTGAGGTGATTCACAAAGCTGTGCTGTGAAACTGTGCCAGTGTATCCAGAAACCTTTGAGGTGTATAACTGCAACAGTTTGCTTTGGTTTTCAATGTCTCCATCATCACTGAGAGACATTCCTCAACACACCGAGTAGGAAGCGCACTATGTAATTTGCGCTGTCTGAAAGAATTATTCAACTCAGCTCAGCTGCTCCAAATCTGATGGGAAGTTCCTAAAAAAAGACGAGTGATTTAGGAAAGAGGTCAGTGATCACCACATAAATCACCTTACCACGGCAAAGCATTGCCCAGGAGCAGATGTGTCTTTGGCACTTGGCACAGGATTGCTCTGCTGGATCAAAAAAAAAAAAAAAGGCCCAGCCCTCAGACCATAAACATGTCCTTCCTCAACCCCGAATGGAGGCTGCAGCAGCACAGCGTGCCTCCCTCCTTGCCTCCCTCCCTCCCTCCCTCCCTCATTCTCTCTGTTTCAACACATCCCTCTCTCAACTTCCTTCCTGCCCCACCCATTGAATTTTAATACCTGCCTGTCATGTTTTCTTCTCTTTTTTTTCCCCTCTACCTCCCCCCTCCTTCGCCAGACCCTTGCTGTGTATCTAGTAATTACCAGAGCACTGAGAAAACCCTTTCATTTAAAGGATTGGCAATTATCTCAGTGGAACACAATAAAATGGCTTCCCCTCAAGAGGAAGGGGAAGTTTGAGCTGCGGTACGCCGCTGCATGTCACACCGCCTTGCTCTTGAAGTGGGAGCAGAGGTGGAGGTCCTGTAGGAGGTGTATTTTTTTCATTTCTCCCTCATCTACTCCTGCGAGGATATTTGATAATCAAAGCGGAGGCTGGAAAACAACGTGGGTCAAGTGGTGGGGTTTTATTGCCAGAGATTTGTTCCTTCTTGTTGTTAAGTCGCCGCTCTTAAAATATGAACGCAGTTTAAATTGAAAACGGTTGAAGTAGCCACCTTTAACCAGCCTTGATTTAGAGCCGTGGCCTCCTGTTCACCTCCAGGGGAATCTATAAAATTGTTCAGGCCATTGTAAATAACACTTTTATGATACTGTGGGGAGAGTTTGATCCTAACACTTCATTGGGACCAACACCACTGTCAGGTAGATCAGTCGGGCTCAGCCCTTTTTTAGAGCCGCAGCAAATGATACTGTGACAAAGCACACAAAAATTTAAATGAGCATAAAGTTGTAAAATCTACTATTTGGGGAAGTGTGGAAAAGGGAGACTGTTGAATTTGGCTGAGGGTGCTGTTTTTAGTGTTTCAGGCTGTGTAAATGTAGAACGTGTTTGAGTTAGATCATAGAAGACGTGCTAAAAATATGATCACTTAGCCAGATGTGATAATGCGGCTAGTTAGCGGCAGTAGCAGCCTGCATTGATCAGCGCTGCAGTTTATCATATTGCCAGGCAGGAAGCCAACTGGTTTTCCATTGGTTTGAGGGGTCAAAGACAGGAATGCAAAGATCCAACTTTTTCTCTCCCAACGCCGATTCCAGTCCTCAACTCGGGGTATTTTCTGACAAAGAGCACCTATCCAATGCCAGCGCTCCCTTTTTTCCACCTTTAAAATATATATACCCCACTGTGTGTTTAATTGAAATCATTTATATTTAAGATAACACGAAGCCAAGTACTGCTGCGGCACTTAAACGTGAGTTGGCAGCGTGACTGAATAAATGTAACTGATGGAAGAAACGATAAATTTTACTAATGCATGTACTGTATTTATGTGGACCAGCCGCGCTGTGGCCAATTCCAGATCCACTTAATAAGGGCAGTATTGGCACCAGCACTGAATCATTAGTTAAAGAGTCAAGTTCAGCCAAATGGTATAAAAATAAATAAAAATGGGAATAAATACTGTAAATACAGGGTGGCTGTTTGGAATTGTTACTTATATTTGTGGAGTTCGAGGCACTCAAACACTGTCCCTGTTATAGTTGATATTATCATAATCCACAGTGCTCTTTGTGAGCAGCTGCCATGAGGCTTATTTTGTGGTGCAAAGTCGTTCCAGTGAAAATACTTTTTTAATTGTGGTTTTTCAGCGCTTTGCTGGACTGACAGCAGAAATGTCCGTAGCAAACATTTCAGAACTTGGGCGACAAAAAGTAAAGCTGTGCGCTGTGTATATACCACCTGAGCTAAGTGGGACAATGCGCGTACTCTTGTTATCGCACCTAAAGAGGACATGTCCGTTAGCTTTTCCTGAGGAACCAGTTGAAGGAAGCGACCACCTCATTGGTCGCAGCCGGTGTCAAGTTCCTGCCCCCGTGTCATCTCGGCATTGAGCTCGTTTTGTGTTTTCGCGAGCGCCTCAGCGCCGCTTCTGCCCGCCTCGCAGCCCCACCTGTCGTTTTTGCCGCCGGCTCAGAGAGAGAGGCAAAGTTTGGCTGGAACAGCTGGTTGCCTTGGCAACACTTTGTGCCACCGCAGCGGATTGGAACAGGAACTGGCCTATCCATGTCAGTCTGCAGGCAGGATCTGGGCCATGCCTTGTGTTAACAGATTATCTGATTTCCATTCAGACGGCTCGGGTATCGGCCCCACTCCTCCGCTCTCTGGAAAAGCGACCCCGGCCAGCCTCTTTCTGAAAGCCCCCAGAGCCCTCCTCTCTTCTCCCATTTCCTGTCTTAATTACGTACTCCTTTGTGCCGTTGTTTTTTTTCTTCCTTCCCTCCTCCTCCCCTGCATCCCCTTATACTTCTCTTGATCCCTCATCCCCTCCCCACTCACTGTCTGTCTCTCACTCTCTTTTTTGTCAAGAGATGAGGACCAAGATTTTGAAGTTTGAGGTCTGTTGCGGGGACCGTCCTTGGCTCTCCCCCACCGCCACCACCCACACCCCAGCTCCCCTTCTTCCTTCCATCGTCTCTCCACCTGAAAGGGAATACTGTGTTTTCGATGCATAAAAGGCTTGGCGCTGTCAACAGGATGAATCCACCAGGGCCCATGGAAAACATAGTCAGGGCTGCAGCTACAGTTTCTCTGAAAGGGGAGAGAGGAGGAGGAAGAGGAGGGTGGATGGGTGAGTGAGGGAGGCAGCTGGAAGGGATTACTGTGCAGTTTCATAGGCAGCACAATTACAAACATACCAAGTGTTAACTTGGCTGTGCAGCATAACACCAATGATGATGCTTTGGCTCTGGAATTGGGACAAACCTTTTTTATTTTTTTTGGTGTTTGTATGTGTGTGTGTGTGTGGAGTGTTTGAAGAGGTGTTCCCAGCTGTGCGCAGTTACACACAACTCCTCGAATCCCTTCACAGGTAAATTAAAGGCTCACGGTGGAAGAAAACACAGGAAAAAATAAAAATATAGAGGTGTTGTTAACACAATGGGCGTGTAAACCAAGCGGGGACCTCTGCAGTGACAAAAACAGGTTTGTCGCCGTCCTGCGCCGGATCCTGTTACCAAGCCAGGGCATTGAGGCGAGACCAAGAGAGGGTGACCTTGTCTGTGGTGAAATCTGACACAGGTTTTCACATGCTGGGTGGGGGATTTTTTTTCCTCTTCCTCCCTCCCTCTCTCTGTCTTGTTATCTCCTTCAGTAGGTGGCTAATTGCTCTGATGTTGTAGATTACATTTAGCGTGCAGCTCTTATTGTTGGCGTGCAGTGCAGTAAGACGTAAAAGCAGATACGGTTGAACTGCATTCAAGGTTTGTAGAGACTTTGATTAATTGTTTGGGAAATTCACGAAATTTTGTGGAACCACAAGTAGAATTTGGATATGTTTCTGTTTACATTACATGCTGGTTTTTCCGCATGAAGAACCCAAATATAGTAGAAAATGTGAAAATGAATCCCTGAAGAGTTGTCGTTCAGAGCTCGAAACACAGAGAAATCATTGAAAAGTTTGCATCAGGACAGTAATGGAAGCAGCGCTTTGCAGTTTAACTCCACCTGCAACCCCACATGTCCTTCCTTTCCTCTTTCATGGAATGTAACTCAAAGACAAACAATACAAGAGACAAAGAATACAAGAGACAAAGAATACAGCAAGTCATACGTGTCTGTAGTCACAAAACACTTTTGGAAAGTCATATCAGGCCCATAGTGAGGCTTCATGTATGTAAACATTGTGTACATATTTGAGTGCAAGTGACTATAGCTCATTGAACTTATGCTGTGCGCATCAAGCGATGCATATAGAGGCTTCGCCGCTGTGTCATGAGCTTCGTAGCAGCCATATGTAGTCCCTTCATGGTGGTCCATTGAAGATTACGTCAAATAATTGATAATGTGTGTAGCTGCTATAGTGTGTTTTATGTAAATCCAGCGCATAATGTGATGAAATTCCCGGGATCACATTTTTATGAAAAAGTAAAGTTGTTTTATCGCTGCAACCTTTTCCCTGCTGGTGTTAAACTCTTCTTTAGAGCATTATGGCTCGTAGCCCAGCTTGGGAAGGTTAAGCACATTTAACTTAGATTAAACAAGCTGACTTTTGGTTGTGTTTGCTTTAAAGGCAACAAGCTAATTCACCCGAGCAGCCCATGTTACTGTGAACTTCAGGCTGCTATCCGCGAGCGTTTGTTTGCACAAGGCGCCGTGCGCTAGCCAACTTAAATGAGATGTTTTCACAACACGACAGTGATGGTTAGCTGACAACAAGAGCACTATCCAAACACAATGAAAAGACATAGAGATTTATTGGGGTGAGTTAAAGTTTGCATCAAAATCAACAAAGACATTTTTACGTCTATTCAAAGCTGCTAAGACAGCGAAGCCGACTAATGTTAAGAGCTTCTAACATGACTGCCAGAGGCTGAGCATGGTGACGGCTGCAGGGCATCACTGTTACCCTGTTTACACCTGGCATGAACGGCCATCTTGGCTTATCCAATCACACCTGGACAGCTGAGAAACATGGCCGTTCACACCTGTGTCTATCAGCCATCTCCAAGGTGTCCATCTGACCACTCATGGTCAGATTTCCTCACCGCCTATGTCACTTCTGCTAGAAGGTCAAAGGGCCCTGTGCACAGTTATGTGTCGCCAAGTTTGTTTCACGTGAGCTAACAGATAGCTAAGAAACCAAAAAAGTTTCAAGAACTAACATACATGTGCGGACCTCCAACTGTTGAGATTAAAAGGACAAAGTCATTTAAGACTTGCAAATGAGCGCAGGACGAGACTAAAAAGGAACTGAGAGGAGAGTTTTTCACCAGCAGTCAACACGTCCTTCATCGATGAGATGTGCTCCTGTTACGTCCCTGTTAGAGACCCATCAGGGTACGTTAGCATTTATGCTAGAAAACATATGTGGTCACATGCATCCAAGAGCACCTATGGATGAGTCTTGGTGTTTAGCGCTGTCCACTGTGATCATATCACCCAAGATGCATGTTGATACCAGAGATAAACAGGGTCTATATGTTAGCTAATGCTAGTTTTTCAGTATAACCTATGAACAGATGCACAGTAGGTGACTGATGCTAACTTTCAGCTCTCCTGCACATTTAACTGGATTTGTTTTAAGGTCTGGGAATGGAATTAAAAACAACACTCAGTATCCCCACAGCGCACCTTTGGACCATCCTCAGAGTGTCTTGGTAGTTCATTGTTGCTTATAGTGTAAATGTAGACACTCGGTAGCCAGAACTTCAGAGCGGAAAGATGACAGAGGCTGCCAAGTTCATGCTTAGCCGTCATAGGTGTATTGGGGAAAAGATTCGGTGCTTAGGATCTGTCAGTTGCCCTTTATTGGACTGTGTGTCAGGTTTTATTGTTCTGGCAGCAGATGTGTCAGCGTGTGTGCGTACCTTCCATTTCCCTTCATCTAAGGTTTTAGTACTTTGGAAATAAAAGGCTTCTGACTGGGGCCACAAACAGTCCAACCATGGTTCCATTATTCTTTCCCACTGACTGATCAATCATATAAACATCAAAAGACAGTCACAAGTGATAGTTCAAAACTCCAGCGTGATGCAACTTCAGTTTACTCTGACATGATACAGAAAAGCAGTGAATCTTCAATGTGAGAAACCAGAACCAACAAACGTTCAATAAATTCAATTAGCTGCTTGTAAATTTGTTGGCAGCCTGCACTCTGCTCGTAGCTGTGGAAAAGGTGTGATGCTGATATCACGATGGAAGGATGAGACAGGTGAGACATCCGTCCTGCTTATTTCCCCTCTTTGTCGTCTCCAGCTTTGGGTATTGTCTCAGCTAACATGGCCGCTGTTTTCTGGCTGTCTGGACACACACATACACACACACAGACCTACATGCAGAGACGCACACTCCCCTCTCTCGCCCTGGCCCGGTCTCAGCTCAGGATGAAGGTAAATAAGCTGATGTTTAGATTTCACGGAAGTGGAAACCGATCCAGTCGAGTCAGCCCTGTCACTCAGCAACGCGCCTGTTTATGTTTGTCTCTTTGGTGAGTATCTGTGGCAGCATATGTGAGCATTCAAGTCTCAGTGTGTGTGTGTGTGTGTGTGTGTGTGTGTGTGTGTGTGTGTGTGTGTGTGTGTGTGTGTGTGTGTCTTGCGCACATGCACACATTCCTTAATATGAAGCCTTTGTGTGGAAGCACAGGGGGAGTTGCAGACAGGTTGTTGGTGGCCTCCACCAGCACTGAGTAGGGCCTTGTGATGATGATGATGATGATGGTGGCCGCAGAAATGGTGGAGGCGGTGATAACAGCGCAGGCGATGGCGGTGGTGGTGGTGAAGTTGGCAACGCCGGCGCTGATTTTGTTGTGAGATTCTGTGGTGCCATACTGGTACCCTGCTGCAATCAAGAGAGCCCAACTCTGAGCTTGAGCTGGTCTTTGCACTACTCATGAAAAACATGCGATGCAAAGCAGGAGCGCAAAATAATGTTTCAGGTAATTCAGTGAATTTTATGGTGCAGAATTATTGCAGACAATTGTCGATAAAGTGCTGAAAGGGCAGAAAGGAAACATATTTTGCAGACCTGAACCGAGACACTCCTCAAAACAGCGTTTGGGAGAGGTGCACGCATTAAAAACCTGTTTAATATGATAAAGGAAGGATGTGACACCTTCAGGATTTATCGCTTTGCCTTGATCGATTTTTACAGCTCTGGCCTTGAGATAATGCTGCAGCTGTCTTTTATCTGGAATCCCTCTGAGCACAGTCAGAAGTCGGTTGGGTGGTGAATTTTATCTGTTCTGATCATCTTATCTCCTAACCTGCTATCTGATGACACTCGGCTCGCTCTGCTTAATTCCATCCTTCTACCATCCAACTGGTAGATAGATCCTTTATTTTATTTTTTTAACAGGATTTCACAGTTTAAAGCCCTGATGAGTACTTTCGCAGGTTTTTGCCCGTCCACTACAAATCAAACATCTTTACTACCATCCGTTTTCCAGGACATGCTATAGTGTTTCTTATTTTTTGGATTTTTGAACCTGTTTTTCCAGACAGTTGCTGGTTTCCATTCATCTCATCGCAGGTTACAAGTGAGTTTGCAGAGACCTGCTTGAGGTGATTTATCACAGTGACGCATTGTATCTGATTTGAAAAGTCTGCACTGTTAACATCTGATCTTCACCGTGATGGATTGTCTTATCAGGCAGGTTTTGAGTCTCTACAAGTGGATTTTAAGACCACGTGGAAGTGAATGAAAGCTGTCAAACACAAAATGCTGCTTTAAGCTTTGTAAATATGTGATGGGTAACAAATGGGCGATAATATGTAAAAACACTTTAAAAAGCAGCTAGTGCAAGGTGAACGTCTGCCTTGTGGCTCTGTCAAATTCTTCAAAGCAGTAATCCCGAAGTCCTCCTCTTCCCTTTCTTTTTTTTCCACCACTACATGAAGAGGACGACAAGGGCTGTCAGAGAAACACAAAGCACTCAGGGTTGCGTGTTAGGAGCCGCCTGAATGGCACCAGGCCTAACGAGAGCCCGGCAGGGACCCCGAGGTGGGCCTGGCACCTGCAGTCTGTCTCTGGGGGGAAGTGGGGGCTGTCTGTGTGTGTGCGTGGGTGTGTGTCGGAAGGGGATGTGAGGTTGGTGTGCTGTCAGCGGAGACTGCATGTATGTGGGTTTTTACATGCACGTGTCTGGGCAGGGGGTGTAGTCAGGATGTCACTGCGCGCAGTGAAGAATTTAACCTCTGTTAGTGAGAGTGGTGACGATGGCTGGATGAAGCAGAGCTTATTTATGGTCCATAACGCCACAAGGTGCACTGAGATACTGCATGGGAAGCAAATTCTTAAGGTTTTCTTCGTTAATTTAAAAAAACTGTAACATCTCTGCCAATTTTAGCCTCCAGTTACTTATGGTATTAATTTAAGGCTTAAAAGATTGGACTGAAAAGCACTGACATCAGTGTTTATGAAGATGCTGATAGCCAGTTTTCTGTGCAGACGCACTATTTATAATCTTCAAATGTGCGGGGAAACTCTATCTCAATTGTGTGCTGAGAAAATCAGGGAGGAATCAACCTGTAATCACTGGAGGAACTGTCATATCGGAGGCGAACAGAGCGACCAGCGTCAGAGTTTTTGGTCCATGAAATCTTGTTTCTGGAGTATGCACGAGCAAATTTTGAGTTATATTTGAGATTAATGACACAACTCCTACTTCATGTTTAAAAGGATAAACTGCAGATTTAAATCAATCAGCATCAGATCAGAAAATTAGCCTGCAACTGTTTTCATCATTAGATCTCGGCCTCTAAAATGTGAAGATTTGCATCTTTTCTTCATACATATTGTTAATATTGATGTGATTGTCATGGTTTTGGACAAAGCTATACATTTGAAGATGCCACCGTAGACTCCCTGAACTTATGATGGACATTTTTCACAGTTTTCTGCTGTTTTATAGACTAGAAATGAATCGTCTGATTAATCCACCATGAAAATAATCATTAGCTGCAGCCCTGCAGACTCACTCAGCGTCAGATGCTACTCAGATACATGTCAGATGTACTGACACACCCCTCACTGATTAGCCTTGCTTGTTGTTGTTGGACTCTGCCCGTTCGATGAAATTCAGATGCCATTCATCTCTAACACGCACCCCCTCTACATACGCGAGGGTAAATACAAACACATGTACGCCGGAAGAATACAAGTACTGACCAAAAAAAAAAAAAAAAAAAAAAAGAATTAGAATAACTGTCGGAGGAGAAACATGGCCGACGGTTGTTTCTGCCGATGTGTCCGAGGCGGCGACTTGACCGGGGAGTTTGGAGGTTGCCCACAGGCTCTGGGGTGGATTATGGAAACCAGACCTGGCGAGTTTACACCGAACGAAAGGCTCCATAGAATTAAACTGCGAACTGTGGACAGCTCACAGGAAACGCCTCTTTGTAAAGCAAACATACATGTATTTTATGGCAGCCGCTTTACTGCTTTTTTATTTTGGGCTCCAATGAGTCGACATTTCAACATGGCCTCGGTCTAATTTCCTCTGCTTTTCTTCACCTTTTTTTTCCCTCCACCCTTCCTGCACATACACCAACTCGACCCACCTTCTCCTTTCAAAATGAGGCTGCTTTCTTGGCAGTAGCCATTTTTATTTTCGTGGAGGTGTGAGGGCCGGTCAGTCGGGCTTGTTTTGACAGATTCAGGGACTTTACAGCGGCCCCCAGGACAGCTGCAGGGGTGCGAGTGCCCCCACCCTCCACCCCAAACCCAAAAGGAGACCAACACAGCTGCTGCTACCTCCCCCCCTTCCTCCCCTCATCTCAGCCTCGTCACCTGGTCTCCATATGATTGTGACCATCAAACGCGCACACAAACGCACACCATAAAAAGTAAAAGAGGTGTGACATCTAATTCTGTAACAACCCTGTTCTCAATAACACCATGCACACACACACACACACACACACACACACACACACACACACACACACACACACACACACACACACCTCTGTGGTCTTGCCAGGGTTAGAGTCTGACTCCGACTGGGGTCACATACACTAAAACTTAAAATGTGTGAATTCATGACTCGGACAAAACACCAAACTTTCCATGTATTAAAGGAAAGTTCCACTTTATTTCCCTCTTAGGTCTTATTTTCATGATCATTCCTATCAGTAATACTAACACTGCACTCACTGTTTCATTGCTGAGACACAGCGACACTGTTAAAAAGCATTAATCCACAGCTAGAAGCACGAACAGTCAAGAGACCATACAGGTTGTATGCAAAGCCGCAGGTTAACCAACTTATTTGGAAGACAAAGCAAAGAAATTATCTTTATCAAACACCCAACACAGATTATAGACAGTTTACTCACCTGTTTGCGTAACACTTCAGGTGTGCTCACTTTCAGTTTTACATGCAAACATGGTGATTTATATCATCTGGGTCGGAGTTTGTTTGAAACCTGTGTTTGCTGGCCTGTCAGACTTTTTCCAGATCTCAGCGTTTAGTTGTAAACCAGAGTCGTCCTCTTAAACAGGCCTTCCTTATAGAATTTAGATGCTGAAGAAGTTTCCATTCAAGCTGCTGTAAAGTAGAAAAAAGTCAATTTGAAGATCCAGAACTGCACATGCTGTATTTTGCGGTTCTTTTACTCTGCGTTTTGTAGGAAAACTCAAAGAATTTGCAACCTTTTTTATGCTCGGCCATGCCAACGTTGTCATTTTCTAGTAAATATCACCTGCTGGAATGACTTACACTTCATTGTGAAGCTACAAATCTTGACTTCCTCCTGGCTGCGAGCATGTGGGACAGTAGGGGGTTAACAGCGGCAGAGTTATTTGGTTCTTGGACACGGTGGCCTCGCCTGCCGGATGCGAGTTTGACTCAAGGGCAAAATCCAGAGTGAAAGCCTCTCATGTTTTTGACTGGTTGCCAACTCTCCTCTCTCTCTCTCTCTCTCTCTCTCTCGCTCTCGCTCTTTCTCCCCCTGTCATTCTCATCCCTCTCTCTCCTCTCCGCTGTCCCCTCCCCTCTCTTGCTGATTTACTCTCTCTTTCTCCCCACTGTTCCTCCTCTGATCCTCTCCCACATCAAAATCAGCGCTGACATAAAGCAGGTCCGGTGTCCCTCTGAACGCAGCGTGGCCTCGTCCAAAATTATGTCATCTTTTTAGAAAGATGTGGTGTGCAGAACTCTTCAGTACATAGTAAAAATCTGCTTTAGTTACAAGTCAATATACGTGGGACTTGTCGGAACTGAAATGCAGAACACTTTTGTACTCAGCGGAGGGATGAAATGAAGCTCTGGGGTCTTTTGCACCCCAAAATATGTTGTGCCATCAAGAGCTTCTGTGACTAAATGCCTTGAAAAACCCTTTGAGGAGAAGGATGAGCTAAAATTCAAGCTAGCCATAGCAGAAAGCTACATCCAACCACCTGTTACTTCATCATCGCTCACTGGAAGATGCAGTCCAGTGTGGTCCTCAACTCAAATATACTAGTCAGCCATCGGTTAATAGATGTCAGGCTGTCGAAAGCAAAATAAACTGAAAATGACATCCCTAAACAGTAATAAAATATTACACTGAAACAATTTAAGGCCCTGTGTACACGACAACGCTCGTGGGTGAAAACGACAAAATATTTTATCGGATGTGCCTTTCGTTAGACGGCGACGGCGTTTTTGGGGCTTAAAAACGCAAAAAAGTGAAAACCCCCTCCAGAGTGGAAATCTTAAAAACGCTCCACCGTCGCGTTCCCGTCTAAAGGGTAAAACTGCCAGAGCCGTCCCTTACTTTCTCTGATTCCACACACTTTTGCATCACCATATGCATGCAGATTCCCCCCTCCCCAAAAAAAACGCTCGTCTAAACGCGGAATAAAAAGTGAGAACGCCACGTCAGATCGCTTCTGTGTAAACACAGCCTAAGTCATGGTTGACATCTTTCATGTTATGGAAGATGCAGAAGTAGCACATTTCAGAGAAGTGACGGAGACGCCTCGGATGGGTGTTGCACAATCGATGTTAAGGTTTCAGGAGGATTCTCATCTGTGAAACAAACAAATCAAACCTGGGTCTGCATTCAAGTGCGTGCTCCAAGTCCGACAATGGCTAAAAACTTTTGCCTTTGAAATTGAGCTTCTCCCTAAAGAGGATGAGAAATCCATGAGCCAACCCAGCACGTACTCTCACTGATTGAACAGAAAAGTAGACTCCTTTTGCAGCTGCAGCGAACAGAATAACTATAATACCTGCAAGGTTGTTTTTAACCTGATGATAGCCATTTGTCGGCAGTACCCTGTGTTAATTTCCCCAATCTGAACTGGAGAAGCAGACCTCTCTGACCTCTCTGTCAGCTTTTGGTTCCCATAACACTCTCTGCATTTTTTTGTTTGGTGTGTGTTCTGCATAAATCCAGGGTGGCCCATCTCCAGTCACTATGACTCACCAAGGCCTCTGAGGATTGCGGACTGACAGGTTAGGAAACCACATACAGTGAATGCCTTCAGGCAGGGAACAAAGTCAACTGATGTCTCCTCAGGCAAGCCACTCATTCAGCCAGACGGCCTGCTATCACCCTGCAAGCTGGAAAAGGAACCGACAAAAAGGAGTTTTTAAAGAAAAGAGATTTCACCAGATGTGCAAGGAAGAACTTAGTCATCATGTTCAGCATCGTGGACCCTGTGTTTCCTCTCATTTTTCATTTGATGTGAAGGGAGTGAGAGCAACCGAGCAGATCTGATCTGAGATCTGAGCTGCACGGCGTCTAAGCTGCCATCTATGATTAAGACACCTGAACGGCGGGGGTGTCCGTTTGTAAACAGTTTGCAGACGTAGCTCAGAGCAGGTCAGATCGAAGCTGGCCAAGAATGTGCTCAGCAACAACGCTCCGAGGAGAAGATTCCCAGCATTCCCCACTGGTTAGGGAGAGGTACCGGCCTTCGCAGATAGGAAGTCGTCTGTCATTAGGGGGTAATCACTTCTTGAGGAGGATTGCAATGCCTGGAATGATTACTGTTGTTATCAGCAGTGAAACTTGGCGCAGGGAGAGCGGATGAGGTTTTTCTCTCTCTCTCTCTCTCTCTCTCTCTCTCTCTCTCTCTCTCTCTCTCTCTCTCTCTCTCTCTCTCTCTCTCTCTCTCTGTTTTCTCTCTTTGTGTGTTTTGATCAGCTTGACTGATCCGATGTAGGCCCTGCTTGTTTTTCAAAACTTTCTCACCATTGCGCCGTGCCTGCCGTCGCTCTGCAGGGTAGTCGGCGTTGCACACTCACCCAGATTTCGTGGTGTATAAATGCTTCAATGTTGACTTTAAGCGAGTTGGTATTTCTCACCTGGGGGCATTTCTAATTACTAATGGCTCGTGTGTAATGATGCCTATCATGTCGGTAGTGCAACAAGGTGGATGCTATCCGTCACGCAGGCTCGCGTTAGAAAAACAGAATTTAGACGACTGCGTCTGTCGATGGCGGTTTTCTGTCTCCCACGCCACTTATCTGTGTTTGTTTGCAGGGTTTTGGTCCTGTAGTCCTTTCAAGTGGCTTGTCTGGGTAGCTTGGTCTGCCTTCTTTTGTCCTCTCCTCTCCTTTCTCCTTCCCTCCCTTCTTCTCCTCTTGCCTTCTGCCACTCGAGCCAAGACTTCAGGTGGAATGATGCCGTTACGAAAAGAGCCCGTCAACGCTTGCCCAACATGCCAAGCCAAGTATTTGTCTCTCGGGGTCCCCCCTTACCTCCTCCTCCTCCTCTCCTACTCCCACCCCCAGCCCCGGATCCTTGAGAACAGGAAGTGTATCTTGTTAAGTGATGGATGGGCCCCCTGCTCTTGCTGAGAGGAAAGGGAAAAAAAGCCTTTCTTTCCCTCCAGGGCAGTCAGATGAGTTTAGCAGTCTCAAAGCTGAGGGTCGGCTCTGCTTTTTGGGAGCGCCTTGGAACCCTTGGAGCCTGAGCGCCTGGAAGCCACGGGCACTTCTCCATTATGTGTGCAGAGAGAATTAACGTCTGATAAAGTAGCAGGCGGCATCTTTGCGCTAGAAAAAAATGGATCAGGAATTAAAAAGACTGAGCCGAGGAGCATTTACCAGAATTGTGTATTGATGTGCACGAGCCCGAGTATGTGCATTTGTTTGTCGGTGTGCATAGGAGTGTCTGCGCGAGTTATTTAGCCGGGGGTCAGCAGGTTTGTGTTGGCATGCAGCCGCCAGATACTTCCAGGGAGAGCAACTCAGGAAGTGTCCCTGGCACGTCCTCTGCATAGAGCACTGCCGCGACTGGATAGACCTGCTGTGACAAACAAGCACAGACTGTAATCCCCATTGCACCCGTCTCACCTCCTGCACACTACCATTCCCACCAACCTGTGGGAGGAACCGTGACATCAAACTAACTCTCACGTGTGCTGTTTTATAGTTGTTTTGCCAGATGCATCTTATCAAGTTCCCTGAGTCTCAAGCCCTTTTAACGCTGCAGCCCTCAAACCTGCCATCCATCCATCTCCCAGCAGGCCTCCCCGACGGCTACACTCTCCCCGCTTTGAATCACAGTGACCTTATTCCTCTCAATCCGGTTCATGCCGATGGTTTGTCACCCACAGCCAGACCCTCTCCTCAAACGAGTGGAAGAACCCAGAGACCTGAAAAACAAGAACATTTCCTCTCATGATCCATTGCTCCTTTGTCAGCCATGACTCTGTTGTGGTTACCTAAGGGTAACTACTGATGTTTGTCTCCAGTTTCCATCCTCTCATGTTCCATACACATGCACAGGAACACAAAAAAGCAACAGATAAAAGGCAGGAAAACTGTCCATCGCCCCAGTAAATGGGAATTGGTTATCCAGGGGGGGAATAAAGAAAACCATAAAACAAAACTCCTAAAATTGCATCCGGCACACTTTGCAGGCAGATGGAATTAAATTGTAACGCGTCAAAGACCATTTGAACTCAGTGTTTTTCATTATCGTTAAGGTTCAGAGTTAATTCTCAACTATGGAAACAGCAGAGGACAAAACACCTCATTTGAAGGTCCATTAGATGATATCGAGCTTTTGATTATATCTGAGAGAGTTCACCCAGTGATCATCGATTAGTGGATGTTCAAATGTTGGCCGACGTTCAAAGTTCATTCTCTCCTCAACATCCATTTTCTGACATTTATCTTTTTCATTATTGATTTAACCCTCAGTTACTTCAGACTCATCATCCTGAGAAGCTACAATCAGCAACTATTTGACGTTTTTTGCTTGATAAATGACTTGTTATTTATGAAAATCGTCCAGATCGTCAGTTCAGCTTTACCTGGGTGCTTGCTTTAGCCATGCTTTGCTCAGTGGCTAAGGTTGACGTGCTACACTAAACGTCTCTTTCATAGTCGATGTATATAAAAGCAGCAAGGAGGCTGTCAGCTTTGGGAGATACATGGTGCATGCAGAGAAGCAGGAATAGCAGTGCGGTGGCTCTGTAAACAAGAGTTCAAAGGCTGCTGGTCCGGTCCCTCCAACCTTCACTGATCGCTCCTGACGTGACCTCCTGCATGGCTTGCGTCTGTGTGTGTCTCCTGCCTCGTCTTCGCTGGCCAGGGTTCAGCCCCGCTGTGGCCTGTCTGGCCCAAAGCCAGGGGCTCCGCTGTCTTTACAACCGGGCCTCGCTGAGCCCTGGGAGAGGAACAACAATGAAGCTGTCAGCTCCACTTGATGTTTGTTTGTTTTCATGTTGATTCTCTGTTTTAAATGCGAATTCACGGCAGGGAAAATGCATTTTGTTATTTTCAAATCCAGCTCTTCTTCGTCTATCTGGCTGGTGAAATGGATACACGGCCCAAACCAAACAATACCATACCATACCACAGCTTGTCATGGCTTGGCTGAAGGGAGCGAATGGAGACAGCATATTTGTCCGTCCGTCTGCCCGTCTGCGTTTGAGAGGCGCCTGCCACTTAATGACGTCTGACAAGCGAGACAGCGGCAGCTTTGGGTACTCAAGGACTGTTTTGGGGTCACGGAGATGTGATCTGTAGGAAGTGGCAGGTTTATCAGATAACGTCAACGTCGTCTCCACACTGACTGCTGGAAGTGGAAAACTTAAATTTCACAGTTTGCATTTTAGGCATTTGGTTCACGGTCATGTTTAAAGAGGCGTACGATCAATGCTGGAGTGGTGGAAGCTTCGGTTCCCACATCTCCACCATAAGCAGCGAGGAGGTCAAAGGTCAGAGCTTCAGTGTTCTGACAGTTTTTGTGACGCCAGAGTGATCGTGTGCTGGAAAGGGTTAAATAAAATAATTAGATTTCAGTTGAATTCAACATGTGTTGCCTCAGAAAGCCAGAGAGCACGTCACTGATGCTCATTATTGATGTGTAGGCTTTAACTTTATGGACTTGTTTGTGACAATTCATGAAATATGAAGGTAAACCGGTGGCTGACTGTCTTTTTTCCGTCCCACAGGCTCTGATGCGTCCAGGTCGCCTTGACCGCATCGTCTTTGTGCCTCTTCCAGATGCTCCAACCCGACGTGAGATATTTTCTCTCCAGTTCCACAACATGCCCGTGGCCCAGAATGTGTCTCTTGACGAGTTGGTGACGCAGACAAACAAGTACTCTGGAGCAGAGGTGAGTTACATCTTCATGGATTCATTTCTAATGAATGCAGCAGAGCTCCAAACCAGTCGTGACTGCCATGGAAACATAAAATATGCAAGGAAATTACTGTTGTTTCCCTAAAACAACAAAGAAATATCACCAGAAGGAGATTTATGAAAGTAAAGATGAGAGTGTGACTTCATTATGAAAACAGTTTACGTCGTAAAACGAATATACAGGCCTCGAATAGCTCTGCCTGTCTTCTCTTGCACCGGGACAAGCATAAGGTTTCCTGAAATTTGCATAAAAATCAACATGACAAACCAGTAAACTTCATGCAACTCATGAAGTGTAAACATTCATGTTTTTCCACATCTAATCTGTTTGACAAAAAGGTATTTGCGCTGTAATTTTTGCTCTGTGAAGTTTGAGGATTTGGACCGATGGTTGAAATGATCAGATTTTGGGATCTCAGTTTGACAACCATGAAATCAACTTTAGGACTGGTTTCTTATCAGCTCATTCTGAGGAATAGCTTGCAGTTGAAAAAGGTTTAATAATCCGATGCAGACCATGCTGGGCCAGTTCACAGGCCTGCACCTCTGCCTTCTGACGACCACATGAGAAACTGAGCAAGTCGCATTGCAGAGATGTTACTGTGCTTTTCCCATCATGTCTGCGTCGTGCCTGTGCTGCGCGAGCCCTCGTGATCTCACAGCAGACTGGGAGTAATCGTACAAACGCTCCTTTGTGTGACAGATTCGTCTCTCTGCATTCGTCTGCCGTGTGATTCACGTTGGCTCAAGCAGAGGAGCTGCTACCGTCCCTCCAGAAAGTGTAAGAAAAGGGGCAGTTTTAAAAAGAATGCGTCACCTTTTGGCAAAATGAACTCGCTTGCCACCTTTAAGTTCAGCAGTTTTTCGCCTGTGTTTATTATTTAGTGCATTATGGTGCAGAATATAAAGGTTTTAGAGCGTTCTGGACTGGGTCTGGTTCTCTCTGTCTTGTTCTTTGTCAGAGAAATCATGTTTGTCTTTGACCTTCAGTGTGACTCATAGTTTATATACCATTCCACAGAAAGAAAACATTCCCAAAAGATGAACCGTATATCTCTTCCCTTCAATGTAAATCCCCGCTGCGTATTTAGACTTCATGGGTCACGGACATGATAGAAATGTCATGCCGGTCCTCTGACAGGCTCAGAAAACAAACATTTTTTAACGACTCAGACACTAGTGTGCCTCAGCGGCCTGTGAAAACACACATTTCATTGTCGTCCCAGCCGTGCTTTCTGTGTGACACGTTTGTGAGCGCTGCCGTGTGCTGAAGAATCTGTGCTTCCTTTCATGGGACTGCCTGAGAGGAGGTGAGTGTTCTGATCAATAGTTTCTTAATCAGCTTCTTATTATAAGAGATTTCTCATGTCTTTGCTCTTGTTTTGAAGTAGATATCATCCTGTTCCGAAACAGACCCATGTGAGCCTCATCAGAAGCCGACATGCATGAGTTCATTAACAAAAAAACGAGACCTGATCCAAAAGCAACCCGAGTATAGTCGAACCTCATCCAAACAGACCCTGCGATAATTATCCCAAATGCAAAATGCACCAAACCTGAACAGACCCGAGCAGAGAGAAAGCATAAACGTTTGCAGCAACATGATTCGCCGCCTCTTAACGAGCAGCTTTCCTCAGGCATACGTGCCGTATCAGCCACGTCATCAGGGCTGATCTCAGCTGTGCTGCGTTATGAGACATATTGACAGACTCATCGATTGATTCCTCGAGGTGCGATGCCAAGCGCTTTAACACTCCTACACATGCACGTGCACACTTCTTTCAACAAGCTTAGAAACCTTTATCTGAGGTAAAATCTAGTCTGATCAGGACAGGGAGGTGTTGAGGTGTTTTCTCTTGATCCTCTCGAGGGCAGTCTGAGGTTACCTATAGGGCCCCCTCATATCCTGAAAGTACACACTCGCTACCTGACTGCCGACTCGGCTGTCCCCGCCCAAAAAGCAGCCTAAAGCAGGCGCGCACCTGGTGGAGGTATGCAGCAAGAAACCAATCCCCCGCTATCAGGTGTTGTGTTTGACATCGGGGTTTCTGGTATAGTGTCTCGTCTGTGGAATGGAGGTTTGCAGTCACTTGCCACTGAGCTCTCGAAACCCCACAAAAATTCAAAGACATGCCACAGTCAAGCTGATAAGAGTTGGTAGGTGGGAAAAAAAGCCGTGTCTCACCTGTGTCCGTATTATATTTTACATACCAGCGCTATAGATGAAATTAGATTAGATGAAACTTTAACCTCCCGTGAACACCGAGGGGAAGTTTGGGAGAAAACAGGATACAGATAACAGAGCAGCACAGGACTGAAGATAATGCCGTGTTTACAAGAAAAGAGCACCGAGGGACAAATGCAACAAATCAACAAAGTAAATAAACAAGTAAATGTCCAAACCCACTGACTGTGACTGCTGATTAGTCTTGACTGGACTCGCTCTTCAGATGGGTTTGCAGTTTGAACAGCATCACGCTTGCATTTGCACTGCAGCAGTTAATATTTTTAAGCATGACACATCTCAACATTTTCCCTTTTTTTAAAAACAGTTTTTACTAAAAACCTAGCAAATCGCCTTTTCATCTGGATGTTATCCCCCGGCTAATCCATAAGTGTTTGTGTTTCCTGCTGCAGGAAGACGCCGATCACAGCAGTTTACAGTAAATGAGTGAAAAGAAATCAGAGCAATCAGACGATGTCAGTTCCTCTGAATAGATAATGGTTAAATTGCAGAGGGTTTGCACTGCAAATCCTTTTTTTTTTTTAAATCCAGTTTTCACAGATTTTTTTCAAACAGATTTTCTCCCATTTGTTAAATCAACAAAGACACACTAATAGCACACAACACTCTTTATCCATGATAAGTTATTGTACCACACACCCTCAGGTCCGGTTCAAAGCTTGCACAATTGGAGGAATGAGTGGTGTTGCCTCGGTGCTGGACCTCTCCGTCTGTGGGTGACAGTCCAGACCCATTATATTTGACTTGGCATGCTAGCCAGTAATGCAGGAGGCAGCTGGGTGAGCCGCAGCCGACGTAGCAGCCGTGCATCAAGGCCCGCACTGGCAGGGAGCGGGCTGGATGAAGGCGGGCCGGGGGGGGTGGCTCGTAAATCAACAGCAGCTAAGCAGAGTCCGGTTTCAGTTTTCATATCATCCACGCTGTCGCTGACCCGCTCCATCTCGCCCTCTCTTGTTCTCACTCGCGTTGTGTTCTCATTTCTATGTGTTGGCTGCTCGTCTGGAGGCTTTGCAGTTGTCTGACAAATCATCGGTCAGGTGCGGTCGGTGTCATCGTGGAGCTTAGATGCTTCTTTGCTGTGTTCTATCAGTACTTGGTGCCGCCATGGCCTGCGTCCCTGTGCAAAGCAGCCTCATGGCCTGCAACCAGTCACATGACAAGTTGCAGGTGATGCTGGCAGCAGTGAGCGAGGCAGAGTGAAAATGTTTGCACGTTGAGATTGAAGCCAAATGCTTCCCTTTGGTCGCAGACCTGCCATTCTGCCCATAATAACACGCTGAATTCCTTTTCTCTCTGGTGTTTATTATTCAGAGTATCTGTTTTAATGCCAGCTTTGAGACTGTTGATACACAGCAGCTTGTGGGTCTGCAGTGGCATAGCTGCGATGTGCATGCGAGCCTGGAGATGCTGTGCCCTCTGGCTCTTACATTTTGAAGGACCAGAGATGCACAGCCTAGATCCATAACTGCATTTTTCTTAATCACCCCCATTCAGTGAAGCCCGTGGACTTCACAAACACGGCAGCAGAGTCTGAAAGGCGTCCCTCTGAGTTTAATTTGTTTGCAGCCAAAGCAATCTGAGTACCAAGAGTTTTAGAATACTGAAAGGCTTTCTGCAGCGTCAGCACTTTTCTGTTTCCTCTAGACAAAATCTTTATGGAGCCAAAGATGACATAAAGTCGGATTCATGGAGCTCCCTGGTAGCTCACCTGGTAGAGTGCGTACGATGTTACCCAGCAGCCCAGGCTGGGGGGCCCTTTGCTGCATGCAGTCTCTCTGCAAAGGCTTTCCTCTTCTCTCTCCAGCTGTCTAAATAAATAAAGCAGAAATGCCAAAAAACAATCTTTAAATTAGGATCCATAATGACATAATGTGCAGCTTACCACTGATTTCAAACTTTTTCAGAGTTTTAAACCTCCTAAGACTCTAGGATGAGACACGAGCAAATATGTGCATGTGCTCACTGGCAATATCTACATTAAATAAAAGCTTTGTTGACTAAATGAGGATCTGCGTGCTGCTCAGATTTTTACTGAAACTGAAAATGTTCACAAGCTTCTAGCAGGACTCCTCCGTTCAGACTGAAATCTCATGATGCTGAAATTCCAAAAAAGTGCTGTATGGAAACCTGAGAGGACTTCAGCTTTTCAGTGAGGCTACAAACAAGGCCTGGAACTGACTCAGTGCATGAGACAGAGTGCAATAAATCCTCAAGGTCTTTTCCTGTCAGGGCTTGATCATAAACAGAAAAAAAAGGAGAGAAGTGGAGTAGCATCGCACCTTCCTTCGGGAGCACGCTAAGCCCTTCTTCTTCTTCTCTGAGACAACACTACGATTATAGTATCAAATGCTGCTTCTGTTTAGGAAAGTGATGGCAGAGGTGAGGAAGGAGAGCCGGCAGCAATTTTCTGGGCCGTGTTAAAGGTGTGTGTGCGTGTGTGCGTGTGTGTGTGTGTGCGTGTGTTTGTGTGTGTGTTGTCGGTGCAGGTTTAGCGGGAAGGTGAGGGTTGGGAAACCAGATGTCACTCCGGGCAGGTAGGAAGACAGGTGATTTTAACAAGTTTGTAGCTCCGAGCTGACAACAACTGCCTCCTCCTGCGTGACTCTCCTGCCTCCTGCTCCTCTCGACCCTGCCTCCCCCTCCTCTCAGACAAGTCTGAAATCCCAGGAATGTAATTAAAGTCCAAGCTTCAGGTAGTCAGACTGCCATAATTGAGGCCTGAAACGCGCTCAAAATGCATATTCCTCCATCAGCTCCACAACGACGTCTGCAGAACTTTCTCATCATGAGCTAAAGATGAGAAAGACGAAGTTCAGGAGCAAGCCCAACGTAAAATGTTACCATATAAGCCAGTTGTGCCGCAGTAATGTCCACCGTGACCTCCGTGGGCTGTAAATCTCCTCTCACAATACATTTCATAATAAAATCCTGCAGCTCTCTCCATCTGCTGAGTGACTGCCCAAGCCTGACTCGTGCTCTGGCGCTTTTTCTCCGGTCACTTTCTCTTTGCTGCTCCTGCCCCAGCATCAGCCATAGCTGCAAAATGTAACATTAAAAACACAATTCTGCAAAGAAACATCTCCTCCTGCTTCGTTTAAATGGTTAACGTGCAGCTCACTGCCAAACTTCGCCTGAGAAAATGTAAACATGGACTCTTCCGGTCTGCGTGCCGTCAATCATTCCATCTCATTTTGCGGGGAATCTGACCTGGGGACAGAAACAGCCAATCTTCTTGCTGATGGTCTTGTTTGCTGATGTAGGTCATACTGAGACATCTGTATTCCTGGTAGCCGCTCTAACAATGTACCATTTCTAAAGACGGTGTTTGTTTCAGGGCTGCTGTATTCGCTTACATCACACTGTGCTGGTGTTCACATTATAAGTCCTGTTATATTGAACACACGGACTGATCAGGTTTGTAAAAACATCAGTCATTATTCTCTTCTAATTAAGATATTTGAATATGTGTTTTACCTGTGTGCGTCGCGTTGAGGGGCTGCAACTGCATGTTATTGTGCAACCCTGTATTATGTAATGACAATAAAGCTGAACCTTGAACAAACGTGAATGAGACTGAAGCATCTGCGCAGGCTTCTGTAAGTCGACATCTGCTTTAACAGTATAACTGCTCTTCACTTGGCTCATTTTTGGGAACCACTTGATTTTTTTGAAATAAATGTTTGACCGCATTCACAGCTAAGGAACGTTTGTTTGGCATAAACAGGAAACGAGTCATGACAGACGCTGAGTTCATAGCGTACCGAAGCTCAAACTTCATTAACAGAGAGCGCCACAGACCTCCCTGGCCTGTGTGATTGGCAGGTGACCTCCGGGAGGTGAAGTGCAAAAACACCACAGCAATGAGCACTTAGCAGATGTTGACAAGTTGTTGACAAAAAAAAAAATCAGGATTTCCGTGCATGAACGCAGTGAGAGCAGAGCTGGAAGCTGCTGTTTGGATGCAGAGCGCGTGGAGGTGACGACAGCTGACAGGCAGTGCCAGCCCTGCTGCCCGCCACCCTCCCTCCAGACCTCTGTGTCGTAACATCCGTCTCCCTCGACGAGGGGGTTGGTTGTTGAGGCGTTTTAATAAAACCTCGAGCGGCAGCTTTCAGCCGTATCAGAACATCTTTGTGAACAGTCCCAGATGCCTTTGACCGACCGCGACCTCCATAGCGGTGGGTCTTTTCCCTCCAACAGGGGGAGGGCTGTTTGGTCCGAGCCCAGGTGTCTTAGACGCTTGGCTGACAGCCATTCAAACTCACTGGCGCAATTGTTTTCTTAACTTTTTTTTTTTCTTCACACTGGCAGGAGCAAGTCTGTTCCGATGCAGGACGTACAAATCAGGCAGATCAACAGTCTGCCTTGACGTCAATGTGCCGCCTGTGATGCTTAATATTCCTTTCCTAGATTACTGAGCAACCCTGCAGTTCCCTGTCAGGAAGTCAGCATGTTAGCTTGTAACTCGATGAAGCTGTTGGGCAATTTTGCATCAGTGAAAAGACATAAAAGTGGTTTGATGAGTAGTTCTTCTCTTCAGCCCCACGTTTTAGCAACAGCAGCCTGAGCAGACAGGCTGAGTTTGCAGAAGCTTGTTTGCAGCCATAAAAAGAGTTTGATCACAAATAAGGCCTTGTATGATGACACACACACACTCTCCACAATGACACACACACACAGAACAAAACCACCCTCACAGGAAGACAAATGGTTTCCTCTTAACACCTGTTGTGGTTGTGGCTGTTCCTCCTTTGGCTGTGTGTGTGTCGTCTGTCTGATTTATGAGCCGGTATTTGTTGTTGCAAAGATTTTTATCACCAAGGACACAGGCGCAAAAAAATGCATCAACAAAAAACGTGTTGCTGTCTGAAGAGCAGTGACATTACACAACGTTCAGAGCTGATACACACCATCAATCCAGCGCTCTCTAAAAAAAAAAAAAGATCTGTAATCATCACATAAACGTCAGCTCCGGTGGAATGCGTGTCTGACGAGGTCTGAAGTTGGCAGTGATTTTCCAAAATATGGTTTAACCTCTAGTCGTGTGTGTGTGTGTGTGTGGGTGGGTGTGTGACCACAGAAGCGGTCACGCTGCCACTCAGGAAAACAGAGTCGACATGGAAAACACTGTCAGTAGTTCAACAAAGGCTGTGTGGAAAAAGCCTTTCACACCTCCGTACCTCTGTGTGACTGTGAAACACTTCACCTCACTTCCTCTCCAGCAAGCCTCTTGCCTCTCCTCATTGTGAATATGTTGTTCTTCGTCGACACTGCAGGTTAGATAAAGGTTAAAAAAGAAAACATGTCCCTCGGTGCTTCAGCCAGCAGGCTGCTGTGCAAAAGGCCAGCAGTCGCTGCGAGGGAAACGCTCCAATCGGCCCTGATTTTACATTATATATATAAAGCCTTCACTGTGGTTTATGTGCAAGTACATGGTGAGCACAAATTGAATTTTTCCTGGGAAATATGAGCCCTCGAGCGTACTCGTCGTACTATTTCCATTGGCCAGGCTGGAAGACAGAACGTGGGCAGTAAAAGCCAAAAAAGAAACAAATGGAGCAAGAAAGAAAGAGCAGACATGTAGGAAAGACAGAGGAAGTGAGACGAAAGGTTGTAGGTGGAGGCCAGAGCGTGGAGGGGGAGGGAGAGGAAGGTATAACGACCTGAAACTAGCCAATAAAACGAGAGGATGACAGCCAAGAGGGAAACACACAGAGCCGAGGACACACCAGTAACTCAGTTTCGATCGTATGAAAGGATTTTTTCTGAAAGACTGAATGAAAATAAACAGTTTAACTCTGAAATGTCAACAAGTTCTTTAATCTTCAAACAGTCTGATTGTGCAGATTGTGGAATAGATAATAATTGGCATTTAAAATGAGATTATGTAACTTTTGCATGAACTAATGATAACATTACACAACACAACATTACACAACCATAAAAAGTTGTCACTGCAGGCTTGGTCTGCTATGACCATGGTCGCTAATGTTAGCTAATGTTTGCAAACTCTACATAGATGCCATCTAACCGATATCAGTGAGTAAGTTAAAAACTTTATCTCTCTTCTGTGTTTGTGTTTCAGCAGATAAATATGAGGACCTCCTTAAATTATCTTGTAATTACCACTTGTGGCCACAGTGGCCGCTGTTCAGCAAATAGCTTGCAGTCTTGCTTTAAAGAGGAACTCTGCTGATTTTACACATCTCATTCTGTTTAAAGGTGTTGGGCAGTAATCCTGCATGTTTTGTGGCTGCAGAGGAAGCTTTGAGAAGTCTGATAACTTAAGCAGCGTGAAGATGGAAAGATTCTGGGGCAGTGGCGTTAAAAGTGAGCTTACCGGATCTCTGTAGCCCGATCTCTGCTTGAGGCTAGCAGCTCAAAGCTACAGTACATTAACCCCTACTAGCGTAATACAAACAGCTGATCTAACAGTCAGTGGCGGAGTTGCATTGTGGGTAATGTAGGCACGAGTAAGAAGCATGCATGGAGCTTTTGTCAGTAGTAGTTGGATGTTAGATGAAATAAGAAGTCAGCCGTCAAATAGAAAAAAGTTGCACACACGTGAACATTGACTGCGTGCATACAGGTGCTCTGTACCTCAGTGTGCATGAAAAATGGAGCAAACAGGAAAAAGAAAATTTCAGCGGAGCACATCACACAGGTGGAGTTTTACCTACCTTGACATTACCCACACGCACACATCACATATGCACACACACACACACACACACACACACACACACACACACACACACACACACACACACACAGAGCTGAGTCTCCAGGTCACTTTAGTGTGGGTGTGTTTGGTAAATATGCCATCCCTGCCTTCCCAAGTCCAGGGAGAATGTGTAGCTTTCATTGGTCTGATTAAGGGGCGAGGACAAATATGCCATTAAAGGCGAGGCCCAGTTATACCCCCCCAACACACACACACACACACACACACACACACACTGACAACCTTAACACTGTGTAGCCCCAACACAGGTGCTATCCCACATGGGTCTTTCCAAAACATTCGGTGAGTAGACGCCTGAGATGATAACACTCAGCCGCCCGACGTGGAAGCTCTGCGGTGGCTGTCGTGGGAGGCTTCCATCTGAAAATGACTTACATTATCAGCGAGTCACGCAGCAGGGGAGCATCCCCCGCTTTCATGACAAACATTTCCCGCGTGGCCAGAAAACACGAAGCCTTCGCTGTCTCAATGTAAGACGGCGCGTCACTGCGAGCACGACTCCTGCAGGCAGATATCTCATTTGCTGAAGTTCGAAGTTTGAACTTCCAGCTGCTGGAACGAGCTTCTGAGCGCTGTTTGCTCGGAGACACTCAGACAAATATCTGAACTGAGTGTTATAGCATAATGTAGTAATAATGAGGCTGCAGACGAGCCTGCGTGTTGGCTGCAGCACTCGTCTGTTACATCTTCCCTTTGTCTCTGTTGTCTCAGCTGTTACATATGGGGAGGAAGAGCCCACGGACGCACTTTCATCATCAGGTTTCTATGGAATCTAAATTCCTCTACTGAGAGCACAAGCATGTGCACGTTCATCCACACACACACACACACACACACACACACACTCCAGTCTGCTATTTATGATCATGTGCCATGTTTCCGTTCTCCCCCTTCCTCCCCACGTGACTCTCCTCCCTCCATGCTTAACCTCTCCTCCCTCTCTTTAACCCTCTCTCTCTCTCTCTCTCTCTCTCTCTCTCTCTCTCTCTCTCTCTCTCTCTCTCTCTCTCTCTCTCTCTCTCTCTCGCCTTGTAATCTTAAATAGGTTTCACATGGAGCTGTGGTCAGGCCTTGTTTCTCATGTCACTGCAGACACTTCCTCTTTGCCTTTTTGGAGGATGAAACATTTTATTTCTGGTTGAGAGTTTGGGCTCTGCACCCCTGACGTCGTTTAATTTATAGATTATTGAATTTCCTCTCTGTAAATTGGATGCAGTGCGGCTTCTTTTGCTTTTTTCTCAGTGAGGGGGATTAGGGGGGTGGAGGTGATGCTGTGGTGTGGTTGGGCCAGTTGCATGGGTGGGAGTTAATATTTTGTTATTTGCATAAGAGCACCTCTCAGAGCCAGTCTGTTTGTGAATGTTAGGATTTTCCATGACATCAAGATCAGCAATATGCTATTTATCATTTTTCCTCTTTCTGCACAGGAGAGCTGAAAACATTAGATGAGTCATTCATTTGCTGGCTGTCAGAAATTTAATCTGCACCTATTTTGCTAATCGATTTTGCTCCCACACCTGATAAATCATTAAAATGTCAGCAATGATAGTTTCTCCCTTTTTTAATTACATTTACCTCCATGCAGTACAATATATCTTATTGATTTGACTGATTGGTTCAAATTAGCACTTGAGGAAAGTCTGATTTTAAGTTATGTTTGATTAATTAATCCCAAAAATAAGAGAATTAGTTGATTCTATTACACATGTTTATGCATGTATGTGTGACTGTACACATGTTTTGTGGTGTTTGTGTATGTGAACATGCGTTTGTACCTCACTAATAGTTTTTTTTTTTGGTGCACAGTCTGTGTAAACGCACCGGCCTGTAAACCTTATCTGTGTGGTCCTGCAAGTGCAGCGTGTTACGTATCCACACGCGTGTGCAGATGCATGTTCGGTGCATTATGAACTGTATGTGAGCAAGTGCAGTGTGTGTGCGTGCTGGTGCACTGTAGCGCATGAGTGCTGGACTTGTGGAGTGATGGAGGAGAGGTTTTGTGGGAGGCGGGGAGGGGGTGTTGGGGGAGTCGGGGCTCGCTCCTGTAAATGTGGCCGTTTGTGTGCGAGGGGAGGGGGTGAGGCAGGAGGGGAGTGCTGGATGTAGCCCGCTGTAGACACAAGGGCGGATTGATAGTAAACACACACTCCGGGTCTAGTGGATGTGCTGCCGGTAGCCCGACTAACAAGCCCTTCATTAAGGCCGTCTGATACACTCACTGAGCGCCTTTGTTGAAGTAGGAAGCGAAAAGTACACCAGACAGATTTGACCTGAGAACGTTGGTATGCCCTGCCAGCAGTTGCAAGCTTTTTTTCAACCCCCCCACCCCCCCAACCTCTCCAGAAGGGTTTATTTTCGTCGCGCTGAACAGGTTGTCTCATGGCACGCGCCACTTCTCACCTCCTCTGGGGAAACACTGCGGGAAAGAAACTCAGATTTACACAGGTATTTAGCTGTGAACGTGCAGGATGCACAAAAGGATTTTCGGAGTTTGGGTTCGTGCATCTGTGTGCACGTTTGTGTGTTCCTGACGTGAACATGGAGTTGAGTTTAGAGGTGGGATGCAAATTTGCATGAGCTTTAGCTCGTGTTTTATTTCCTTTACAAAGTTCTGCCACATGGCACACACATTGTGTATTTCCCTTTGTAATGCACTTGTACACAGTGAGCCTCTTACTGTGCAACGTGTCCTCAGTCAACAGCTCGTATGATACCTTCTACACGTGTTTTGTTCTTATTTTCTGTGTTTTTTTTCTAGATTTTCATGATTTTTCTCGTTTTCTTTTCATTTATTTTCACATTTTCTCTCGACCTCAGAAGGGCTCACGCTTTTTACTATCATTATTTTGCCCTGCCATCTAAATGTTGATACTCCCAGCTTTTTATTCCACTCGTATGTTTCTGCTTGCCATGTTCTAGTGCTAAAAAGTGTCGGGTGTGTTTGTGTAACCCCCACTTTGCTATGTTCTTATTTATATTCTGTTATTCTTCGCTGTATCTTGTTACCATTTGCTGCTACAGCGGCCTAATTTCCTCTCTGGGGTCGTTAAAGTTTCGTGTTGCCTTATCTTACAAGGACAACAGGACCTCACATACAGCGCTGGACGAGCTGTAGTAGATCACTCCACGTACATGGTATCACTTGTGTGCATTCGAGCAGCGTGATATAGGGTGTAGTTGTGGCTGCAGAGGGGAGTGCAGTGCAGTGACCAATAGAGCATAAAGGCTGCTGTTGTGTCCAGGGTTTCATGTTGTGGCACCCTAATGGCTGGGAGCATGGGAGGCTCACGAGGGCCTGCAGCCCTGAGCAGAATGAGCCCTGCACGTGCCCATCCTCATGCCACGGACCCATTAAAATGGCTTCGCTAAACGAAATCCAACAGCCACTCTACTGGAATTCAAAATTAGAGAAATAGTCAATAAATAATTAATAAATGCTTAATTACAAGTTGTAACTAATAGCTTATTAGTAATAAGTCATTTATAATTACTTTGTTCTAGCAAATATTTAGAGCTTGTGTCACTGACATCTGTTATTGATGTGTTATTACAAAACTGGGCCAATTAACCTTTAATACAGTAAACGTGATGCTTATTATAAAAGTGAAATTTCCTATTAATGGCCCGTTACCAATACATAAAGCAATAATAAGTAATTTATTGACCATTAATAAAGCTGTTCGTGACAAAACAAACAGCAGAAACCATCGAGCACGTCGTGACTTCAGCATTTATATCAATGGCTTTAACTGAACTTCATGTTCAGCAGATCTGAATAAAACTGCTGTGGTTTCGTGTGAATCACTGCGTTGGTTCCATAATTTTCATATATTTCCACTCTATACTTAAACTTAACTTGCGTTCTAGAAAATATAAGTAGTCTTGATGTCAGCCGGCGTCCATCTTTCTCCCATATGTAAGTGAAATGCTTCCATATTTCTCTCCATTCTTTGGAGCATTTGAGTTGAACCAGGATCCAGTTCTAGACCTAATGGACTACGTGATCCTCTTGTTTTTTGTCCTTTGTAGTCTACTCTCAAGAGCTGGACCAACCCTCCATCTGTTCCAGACCACCTTCTTCTTCTTCTTCTTCTTCTTCTTCTTCTTCTTCTTCTTCTTCTTCTTCTTCTTCTTCCATTTGTTTCTCTTTGAAGAGATGAACTTTTAGTCCACTTGAAGATCAAACGGAGATCTAAATGGCTTTTCCTGTCTGTATTAAATGACCAACAGACAGTGGACGTCAATGTGACTGCCAACCTCCAGAAAACATGTCATTATGGTAGTCTGACTCCCCTCCCTCTCACCACTGCATCGACTCGTACTGACAACAGTTCTGAAGAGCAATGGTAGTAAAGACTAGTCTATGTCCTTGCATAGATTTCAGTGTTTAAGAGTATGTGTTTGTACATTCTGCATGTGAGGTTTGGTTTTCAGAGGGGTTTGAGAACCACCAAGGGAAACTTGTCATTAGAGGAATATGTGGAAACAAGGATGTGGTGGGAGCTCCAATTGAGTATCTATCACTTTTCCAGTGACCCATTTAAAAGCTCTGCGGTTTAAGGGGCTCTGCCGCCATTTTATTAAGGTGGAATGACTGACACAAGGATTCCGGACATTTCTGCTGGTGGTGGCGGTGGTGGGGGGAGGAGCTTTAAGCTTAAAGCTTTATGCTTTGGCTCAGGACAAGAGGTGATGAAATTATTATTATACTTCATGTATCTTTTATTATACATTACTTTTTATTTTCTCCATATTGTTTTTGTACCACTGCTGCTTCCATCTACTTTCTTTTTCAGATTTGGGGAGTTGTATGTAAACTGGGAGTTAACTGGATAACTGATAACTGGACTGTTCAGTGACCAGTAGTTTGCTCTCGCTGCCCCAGTTGAACTTCTCGTTGACCGCCAGTAGAGGACTGATTCATGGCTCAAATGTTTCCACAAAACAGATATATGGGAAACCGACCCAACCATACATGCATAAATTAATCCGAAATAGACCTGAAGATCCTCAAGTACAAATAAAACAACAAAATACATTGTTTGTCATTATCGTTCAAAACCGTTGCGTGCACTTCTACAAAAATAACCATTTTTCTGATCTATGGTTGAAGTTTGGTCCCTTTTAAGCACAAAGACCACATGATTAGGGTTAGGAAAAGTCATTATTTGGGTTTAAATAACTACTTTAAGCTTAGGGAGCCTTTGTCGTCAAGGTTAAAAGAAACCACCACTCGGGCAGGGGTCCTCCATGTCAAAGTCTGACACTTTGTCAAGAGTCACTAGTGGTCTTTGTGAGTTAAGCACAAACATATGCTGCTTTTAGGCATTTTCACAAATGGCTGATGCTGTTATTTGTCTTGGGAGGAGAGTCTCAACGGAACATCAGACTTAATTGACCCCAATCCAAACTACAGTACCCCCAAAATGCAGAGAACATCAACACTGGTGGCACCATGGCGTGCTACCAGTTCAAAAGAGCAGCCATGCGTGTCCCATCGTCTGCCATGTTGATGTCATCAAAGCTGATCCTGCACCTTAACATCAGACTGAATGTGGCCTGGCTTCAGTCCAGCTCGGGTTCCGCCTCGGACATTAGGGACCTCGTGGATCTGAGCGCCACAGAGGATGTTTGTGTCATCGGCAAGCGTGAATCCGAGTCCGTGAATGTTGAGCAGTTAGTCACAGGCCTCACTGTTTAACCTGAACCAGTCGCAGTGGAGGAGCTCGCTGCACAAACTGTTGCTTTAAACAGTTTGTGCCTCGTCATCAAAACGTCTCTTTGACTCACTATCAGGCTGACATTTGGGTCATCTTGAGTCAGCACGTTTTCACCCGTCTCCGAACTGAGAGGCTCTTGATGATGACTTTTTTTTTTCATTTGCTCTGCCTTCACGGCTGGCTCTGTGCCACCTCCACGAACTCTGCGCTCGCCCACATCACCAGAGAGCAGCCACTGCAATGCATCAGCTTCGCCCTCTCCATATATTTAAGTGATTGCTGACATAATTTATGAAGGGAATGAAAAATAAAGTCTGCATTGCAATAAAATGTAGAAAAAAAAAGAGAGAGATCTATAATTTATTTGGCCTGCCACAAGTCAGCACTCTTCGCCACCGACCCCCCCCACCCCCCCTCATTTCTGTGCATTTGCAGTTTTCTCCTTCCTCCTCTTTTTCCCTCTCAGGAGCGCAGGGGGCCCATCTTTAAGGGGTGGTAGGTTGCTTTTTGGGGGGAGTCAGGGGTATCAAGGTGGTGCTGGAGGGGAGTCGACGCTCGGCTTTTGGCTCCGGTCTTGGAATGCCTTCACGTTTACAAACAAACTGGCTCTTTTCGCTCGCCCTGTTTGCCTTTGTGGCTTTATTTTTTTTTTCACGGCCTGTACGGGCAAACACACAGCGGGAAACACTGGCTTGTTGATCGCCTTCACAGACCAGCTCATAAACCCGGCGAGCATGAATGCGGGGGCCTGTGTGTGTGTGTGTGTCGTTTGTGTACTTCAGAGCGACTCCGGACATTTCCCCCCCCCCTCTTTTTTAATAAACCTGAGGGGTGTTGTGGAAGTAAACACCCAAATAATTATTAACTGTTGAATCGTGAGATTGAGGCACAAGGAGGCTAACGTGTCCTGTAAGTCAAGTTTCAACGTAAATAAGAAATTACAGTTTGATTGTGCTGCACAGTTTGTCTGTTCCTGTTTATGGATGTTGCTTGGAAACAACACTAAATCACATTGTTCAACATGTGGCATCTCTCTCGCTCTCTCCCGCCAGCTCCTTTCCTTGCTCGCTCGCCCTCGCTCGGTTTGTAAACAGGGAACGGGGATACATGGCCTCATTGTTTTGCATCATTATTGCTGACAGGCCTAAATGACTTGAATGATGGGAAACCCTCATACAAAATTAACCCGGCCCTGTGTGTTTACCCTGCCTAAATCATGTTGCTCATTGGCTTGAAACAGAAGAAGGGGGAAAATAGGCCTCACATCCTGACATCTGCGAAGCACCTGTCCTGAGCTGTGCATGCTAGCTCGGCCGGAGCGCCTTCAAACAGCTATCTCCCCTCATTTCACTCCCCAGCCTTGAAAAACGCCATGACTGCCATGTGTTTTATCAGTTGACAACCTCTGCTGTGTTTTTTCCTGTCTCCAACAAGTCTGTGCATTGTATGTGTTTCAGATGATGCCACGTTCTGTTGGTGTTTTCGCTCAGATGTGGTGATTTCAAGTCTTGACTCTAAATCTTGTTTCCAGTACTGCATTTTTACACATCAACAGATTGAAAATCAATATATTTTTTCACATATTAATGAATAAAATCTGATACCTAGCATTTTGGAATATGACTTTTCACCTGTATCTTGATCTTTTGATGTGTGAAAAATCATGACAGCTGTTTTAATGAATGTCCTCAGTAGGACTGAGCATTAGCAATGAGCTACATAGAAGCAAGCTATGGAACGGTTTTCCTTGTTTACAGTTTAAATAAAAACTGAGTTATTCTTTGCTCTTTACTCACCTTCAGCTCACAGAAAATACATTCTTTCACTCTAGTTTTTCTACTTTTTTTTTCTTATTTCTTAATCCTTTGCACTATTATGTGCTAACAATGATAGCATAGCTACAACCTACTCACCACTTCTGCACCAGAAACAGCCAATAAAAGATGACATTACCTATCAAAGCCATTTATTCATATTTCATTTTGTTATTCTTGTGCAGTGTTAGCAGACAGTCAGATGAAAACAGACCAGCAATGCCTGCTTGCTAATGTTTGCATGCTAGCTACATAAGCTAACTTCTGTTACAGTCTTGCTCCTGTCACAGCCGTCCTATTTTTCCTGAAATTATCACGACAGAACCTTAGTTAAATGTGCATTCTTGTAGGAAAACTTGTGGACTTGTCTTGGAAGCAGGATGAACAGCATTAGAACGGTTATGTGTTTGCTAGCTTAGCTAACTTATGAACATTAGCCAGACTGCTTGTCACTCTGTCTGCTAAAGCAATAAAACAATAGCTCAGTCAAAAAGATCCCAAAAGAGAGAATAAGAGAAGTATGAGCTCTTAATCTGTTGCATGAAAGTCCAGTCGTCTTCCTCATCTATATAATTTTCTTATACTAGGAAACATCATGTCTTTTTGTGAATTTAAACAACAGATTGTTGGGTTTTGACATGCTCATACTCAGTATCTGACAGTGCAGCGCAGCTGTGGAGGGAAGGGCAGTGACGAGCGGCGCTTCTGTCCCACATGGCTCTACATGCATGCTTTCACTGTTCAATATTCCACAGCTCTGCTGCGTCATATGACTGCCTGTCCCACTAACCTCCCAGCAGACGTTATCAGTGGTTGTACAGGCGAATAGTTTCCTGCGCGGCTGTTGTCGGAGGGAGTTGTGTAAGCTGCCCTGGCTCAGAACAAAGCCGGGCTTCTAGAATGGGAGGAGGGTGGCACTTCTGGGAAAGGTGCCTGGCCTTCATCAGCCATCGCCACCAATTCGGAAGTGAGTCACCCCTCTGCAGAATCTCTCCCAAAGGTCACCCGTACTGACTGCAGCACTCCTCCATGTCAACCATTGCATAATTCCATCAGTACTGTAGTAAAGACGCTGCAGGAGGAGTAGTGTATTTACACTTTAGACAGGGCAGGTCAGACATGTTGGTCTGGATGCAGAAATAATCCTGTTAGTTAACTAAATCTTAAAGGGCAGAACCACAAAACCACATTTTATATGTTACATTGCAGATTGATGTTTTTAAAAGAGGGTAAGGCAAAGGTAAGTATACTCCTTGGCTGTTATTTATGTTTTAATTAAAGTTCTTAGTCTGTGAGTTAACTCATGTTCCAATAACGTGTGTCTCTTTGGCTCCATAACACATCTAATTAGATTATTAGATATAGATTTAGTCTTCAGGATCTAAATTTCCACCACAGTTCTGGCTGTAGAGATGATAAACACTTTGATTTCTGCTTGTCCGGCTTGTTTGTCCCTCTGTGCTGCAGGGCTCTTGATGTCCGCAGGATAAATGACTTCCCCTCAGACACTTCAATAGCTCACTTTTCAGCTGTCATAATGCTCAACAGTGTGTCGCTGAGGTCGATCAGCCTGCGCTCACATGATCCGCTGGTGTTCAGTGGATGGAGCGCCCTGCCTGACAGCTGAATATCTGTGTCTGTTTCCTGTCCCAGATAACAGCAGTATGCAGAGAGGCTGCCCTCCTGGCCCTGCAGGAGGACATCAAAGCCGCGCACGTCGAGGCCAGACACTTTGAAAGCGCCCTGAACGCTGTGAAGCCCCGGATCCCCGACTCTCTCATCCAGTCGTATATCAGCTATCAGCAGCAGCACAGCGGCCTGTGCTTCTTCTGACCACGCTGCTACGGACGACGTCAAAACCGAGCTGCTATTTTCCTCCTAATTTTCATGTTATTCGAAAAGGTTTTCCTCTGCGGAAACTGACACAAACCACCACCAGCTGGACTTAAGTGATTTCTCTTTCGTAGCTGCTGTGCCAAGTTAAGCAGCTGTTGTTCAAGTTTTTATCTTAAAACTAGGAGAAAAAACAAATGTGGTACTGGTTTGTTACTGGTAACCATCATGCCAAGTCGGCAGCTTCGTTTCCCCTCAAAAGCTTTTTTTTTTTTAACTGTATGACTCAAAACACTCTGCAAACACACCTGTATGTCCTTAAAAATGTTTGACCATGGAAAATATTAATAATGTATTAAATGCATTGTTTATGTACTCGTTGCCTTTGGTTGCCTTTTCTTTCTTAACAGCAAAAGAACATTACAGGAAAGAGAAAAGCCACAAATACGCTAATAAACACGTGATGTTTAAGAGAGGTCCAGTCCTGAGTTTAGCGCACAGTTATTCTGAGTAGAAAAGTCGATAAAATACACAAATTATGTCAAAATAATTCCCGGCTAACATAATGTGAAAGCTGTTCTCTTCCAGTGTGAAACTTTGGTTTGCTGGGATCAGGGTTTGACTGGATTTTAAGATTTCCCATGAACTGGTCTGCTTTAGCTCAGCCTTCGCCCGCTGTTAATCCAACGAGAATCTGCCTTTTCTGCATCTTTTCAGTGCCACTTTGTTTTCTCTGGGAGTTTAAATGTTTGCGGCTCTTCGGGAACTCGTGCTCCCTGTGGGATTTGGAATACCTGCACAGTCAAATCACAGGTTTTTAAATGTTTTCACAGAGACAGAAAAGACTTGAGGCCCATGTCTGACAAGACTGCAAAGAATCCCGTTTGATTCGTTTTTAACTGATTATACTGAGAGTGGAGAGCTTGATCCCTCTAATCAGAATATTACATATGTTCCCTCACACTAACATCTAGGGAATTAGATAGTGGAATTAGACTTTGATCTAGGACCCCCTTCAAGGACCCCTAATGGCTCCTAAACCCCTAGTTTGGGGAACCGCTGCTGCATATCCACGGGGAGAAAAACAGCCACGGCTGGTACATTCATCACATCCATCCATGGAAAATCAGCTAATTGCTGTAATCGTGAGATTTCCGTCCGCACTTCCGACCACTAAGAGCAGGGATCCAGGCGGCCATCTGTCGGTCTACCAGGATCTGCTTTATCACCGAGAAGCTGAATTTTAACATCCAGCCTCAAAACTTCTCAGTCTGCTGCGCCACAGCCGCTCGAACAGTCCGTTAGCTCGAGCGGGCTTTTCCCGTGTTCTTTTTTAAGCATTTGCTGACCCGAAATGGCGCAGGAGGTCATTCATCTATTGATTTTTCCATTTGAATAGGATAAATTGACTTTGTATTGAACTTCCTTTTCTCATGGATCCGGATGTAGCGCATCCGCGACACCAATCAAACCAGACAGTCAGGAACAGAGAGGATGGGGGGGTGGCAGGAGCGGAGGGGGGAGTCTTTCCCCTGGCTGCAGGGCTGCTTTTTTCTTAAGGTGGTCCTGGGCTGAACCACCCCCCCCCCCCCCCGCCTCCACCACGTCCACCTCCCCTCAGTCCAAAAATCGACTCATTAAGCTTCAAATGATGGGAAAATGTCCATATCAGAGAGTCCTGCAGGCTGCAGGCGCATCGCGACACGTTTGATTTCCTCTGGTGACATGCGTCAGTGCGCAATGGGAACATTCCAGAGAGGAGAGGAGACATCCTGTTGATGTTTTCTCCCTGAGTGTCTGTAAAATCACGCAGTTGTCTGTGCAGACTGTGGTTTCCAAAGTGTGGTCGCAGCTCCGGCGCGGGTCGTTTAATAGAGTCCAGGTTTACGTTAAGACTGGAACAATAATGACAAATGCTACAGAGATTATTAGCTTTGAATCAAAACGCCTCATCCTGTTAAGAACTCTTGAAAGTGCCTCCACTCCTATTTATAAGCCTTTTTAATTCATTGAGATTAATCTCAGATTTCATCCTTTCTTTTCAGATTCCTTAACATGTTAAAAAAAATCCTCATTTAAACACATTTAACAGCCTTCATTTCTCATCTCAAAGCTTCAGTAATGATAAAATGCTTCACTTTATCGGAGTAGTTATATAGTTTATAATGTTCATTATATCTGAAACATATAAGCCCATAATAGTTTCTGTGACCAACAAAATGTCAAAATGCCTTTTTTTTCTCCTTTTACTGTATTACTGATGTATTAGTAGAAGTAATGTGCTTTTAATGCTCCTAATAACTTATACATTTCAAGAACCAGCATCGTATTTCACTCTATATTTTAGAAGCAGGGTGGATAAAAAGGCTTCAAATGAGAATAAATGTATGAAAATGGTGTTTTACTTGTCGTTTTACTGTGTGTGTCTCAGGCTCGTGTAGCAAAAATGACACATCAGCAAGAATATAAATAAATGGCGCGTTTATTACATCACTATTAGTCACATTAACCTTATTCACACCATTATTCATAACCCGCAAGAACGGAAACTAGTCGTTTTTTCTTCCCTGAGCCCCCTCGTCGAACCAACGCGAAATAAAAAGCCGTTCCACCTTAAGTGCTGCGCACATCTCTATCGCCCGGCCTTCCACATCTGCCCAATGAATCAGGAGCGGATGCGATGTATCCTTTTTCAGTGGAGTGAATGGCCAATGGGAGTTGGCTTGTCGAGCAAACACTGAGCCCTGCGTTCCCATTCATTCAGTGCTGAACAGGCCCGCAGAGCCGGAGAGAGCGCACCGCTGTCTGCGAGCCCACGACGCTTTCTGCGAGCGCAGATTCCCGCAACAATAAGTACCAAACAGAAGCCAAACTGCAGTCTGCGCACACGCCCGAAGAGGAGAAAGTCTTGGATTTAAGCTCGCTCGTCTTTCATTTCACTTCGTTTCACGCGGTTTTTATTTCACTACAACTCCTGCGGGACTTCTGTGACTGGGTCGCCTTGCCGAAAGATCGGCCTCCCAAGTGCGCAGCAGTTCTCCGGGTGCCTTCCCTCCCTCCTCCATCCCGAGCTCCACCGTGGATTTACTTTGTTTCATCCTGGGACGAATACATGCGTGACCCGCGCTGAACTTCAGTAAATCCGACCGAGAAAAGGGAATAACGCAAAGGGATACACTCGCACTTGGATTAACTAACAGTCTGTGAAGGTTATGCATTAGACCTGATAGTCGCTTGGACATTGCCCCTTCCTCTTGGATGGAGTTTTGGTAGGCTGTTTGGTGGATGGATTCGACGTTATGGATGGTTGCATATAGGTACGTATCTCCCCCTCTGCTCAACACTTGCTTTACGCGCATTATTGTGCTTGTGCGGTGTTTATTATCTGACAGCAGCGAGCCAGCGCGCGCCGCTGTAGCGGTAGAAATGTTTTGTTACATGCTGCTCAAAGCCTCAGACTTTCCGTGTCATTTTCTGCGCGTTTGACGCGGAAAAAAATCCGCCCGCAGCGGGTTAAATTCGTCGCGATCAGGCCAGTTGATGAAGTTGATGGATTTCCATGCCTGCGTCCTTCCGTGGCTCCGCTGTAACAAACACCCTTCCCCCCACGGCGGTTGTTTTCATTCATAAGTTTTTTCCCCGTCTATTTGGATGCGTCCTGTGCTGTCTCTTCATCTCCGGCTCTGTGTGTTTAGGATCCTGCTTTTATTACTGCGCACGACGTCTTCTCTTCCTGCGCGCTCCGTGCAGATAATCCTATTTACGGTGCGCCCTCTGACGCGCAGAGAATTAAAATTAATAACAGTTTGCGTGCTTGCAAAGCGCAAAAGAGGCTGAATCGATCAGTTTGGCTGCTGCGTTTCTAACTGCGAGGGTTGAGATGCGTTCACGGGGCAGTCGGGCTTCATGTGTTTGGAGATTTGGCCTCGTGCAGGTCGACGTTGCTTCATAACATCCACGAAGGCTCAAACCCAAATTCCTCATGGTGTTTACAACATGTACACGACTATTAGACAAATTATTTGCCTTAGATAAGCTTCATTCGTGTCAGCTGCAGCATGAGGTGAAGTTTTAATCCGGCAAACGTTCAAGCGCTCGCTTCGTTTTCAACCAAAGTCTATTTTGTCGGAACTTGGTCTGACCTTTAGGTTTTTTTTTCTACCTTTGTCCCCATTTCCCTGAAATCCTTTTTGGTGTAGTAATAGAATACTAAGTGAGGCAGCTCATTTAGTTCCCTTGGATCGCGTCCTCATTTGGTCGCCGCGGTGCATTTAAATGTTAACTAGTCATACAAATGTAAATGAGGAGGGGAAGTATTTGTAGGGCCTACTGAAGTTTACATGTGTGCGTATTGGGGAGGAAGGTACAAAAAGTCTTGTTAATGGTCAACTTTTTCCCCCGGGTTGCCTCATGTGGCGGAATCAGAAGTGACATATTGTCACGTTGACATGATGAAAACACAGAGTCTGAGTTAACTTTGAACACACCATCAGATATTAGAATACACACAGTCACATTTCAGCCCAAGTGCTAATAAAAGTTGAAAGCTGCCATTTTTGCTGCTGCAGAATCTCGATGATGTTGTTGTTTAGGGATAATGATAATGATGTGATCCTGACTGGGTTTGACTCGGTCTTCGTTCTGAAATGACCCGGGCATCAAGTTAACCCGTCTTCCATCAGGGTGCTGTCTGTTTGCCAGTTATGCCATGTTTTGGCTCACTCTGATGATGTCCCCTCCCTCCCTGCCTCTCCTTTGTCTCTCCCCGGCCTCTCTTCCCCCCTCTGGCAGGTTTTCCGATGCATGCCAAGTCCACGGTGAATGTCGGAAGTGGTGATCCCCCCAGATGGAGCTCCAAAGTCAACATGGCCCCGGCGGTTCATTAGTGGTGATCCAGCAGCCTTCCCTAGAGAGCCGCCAGAGGTCGGATTACGAGCGGGAGCTCCAGCATGCCGCCATTCTCTCCCTGGACCAAATCAAGGCCATCCGCTCCAACAACGAGTATACCGAGGGGCCCTCGGTGGTACGGAGGCCCCCTGCGCCCCGCATGGCCCCCAGGCCCCAGGACAAGCAGGAGAGGACTCACGAGGTCATCCTCGTCAATGTGAACAACAATTATGAGCACCGGCCATCAGGCCACCACCATCACGTCGGGGGCGGTGTGGTGGTTGTGGCTGGGGGACAGCAGTACGGCGGGTCCCGGGCGCCCGGGCTCAGCCGCTCCACTAGCACAGGAAGTGCCGCCAGCTCAGGGAGCAACAGCAGTGCCTCCTCTGAGCAGGGACTCTTGGCACGCTCGCCCCCCACCAGGCCTGGCATGAGCTTACAGCACCACCACAGAGCGGAGCGGCCTGTTCGGACTCAGCCCAAGCCCAAGGCCCTTTTACAGCCCCAGCAGGGACCTCACTTCCACCAGCCTCCACTAGAGGCTCCACTCAAGCCCCAGGGCAAAGGGAAATCAGACTTTTCTGGCTCTGGCAACGGGGTGGTGGCTGCTGCCGGGCACCAGTTCATCTGTGAGCGCTGCGGGAAGTGCAAGTGCAGTGACTGCACGGCTCCCAGGAGCCTGCCTTCATGTCTGGCGTGCAACGGCCAGTGCCTCTGCTCAGCTGAGAGCGCACTGGAGCACGGCACGTGCATGTGCCTGGTTAAAGGCATCTTCTACCACTGCTCCAATGACGATGAGGGGGACTCATGTGCTGACCACCCCTGCTCGCTGTCACGTTCCCACTGCTGCTCTCGTTTCCTGTGCATGGGATTAATGTCGGTACTCTTCCCCTGTCTGCTATGCTACCCGCCTGTCAAGGGGTGTCTGAAGGCGTGCCAGGGCTGCTACGACCGGGTGAACAGGCCCGGCTGTCGCTGCAAGAACTCCAACACTGTCTATTGCAAACTGGAGAGCTGGGCCCCACAGACCCAGGAAAAACCTTCCTGATCGCCCCTGTGTGTTTGTGATTGTGTGCGCGGGAGACTCTTGATGTGGATCTTATGATGACAATGATAATGATGATAGTCACAAATTAATGTTTAGCAAACATTCTAAGCACCTCCCACCCGCCTCCCCTCCTCGCTGCGGAAACCTAAGGAGCTAAGCAAAGGAGTAACGAAAACCACTCGATTATTTTTATTTTTTATTTTCTCTGGATCAGGACCATGTTTTTACAGACCAGTGTTTGCCTTAACTGTTTCTATGTCTATCCTCAGCTCCTCATTAACACTATTTTTTTATATATATGAAAAAGTTTTTCTTCCGTTTTAGGTAGGCAGTTTCCTCTGGGCGAGCGCGCCTGGGGGGAGCTGCCTCTCACCAAATCTGTGAAGGACGATCTACTATAGGGCAATTATGTAGCTGTTACCTGGTATTCATAGCAAGCAGGTATGTTTGAGTTTATTGGTTGCTGCCACACTAAAACCGTGGTTCCTATGCTCATGTTGCATTAACGAAAGCACATCCATCTCATAGTATTTTTTTTTTTCTTCCACTCGGACATGTTTCTCTCCTTCCACCCATCTGAACTCTTCATACACATTCTGTGGCATTCTCCCATGTTTTGTTTTGTTTTGTTTTTTCTTTATTTTGTGTAAATTGTATGCTCAAAAATCCATAAGAGGAATTCTGGCTATTTTTTAAAAGAAAAAATGTCTGTTAAAACATTTTTTTTGTTGTAAAAAATATTTATTATGTGAAGCTCTATTATTTTATGATATTTATTGCAAGAGACAGTCTTAAATTTACTCATGTCTGAATATAACAAAATATCAAATACTTACTGAAAAATTAAAGGGTGGCACAAAAGAAAACTATGTTAACTTTAATGCAGAAAATATATTAATTAATGAAAAAAAAGCACCGTCTGCTGTCTTGATTGAGCTGTTGGGAAACAGAAAGCGGCTTGAGGAGTGAACGATGTGACTGATGGCTGATTTTAGGGGGATGTGGGTCAGTTTCATGAGTTTGAGTTCATTGGCGAACAGCGAATCACTGTTTTCTGTGTGTGCGTGCGTGCATGTGTGTGTGTGTGTCCGCGCTGGCTGTGGAATTCCTCGTGCAAATTTTCAGCAGTGAGTCGAAACAGCTTGTAGCTCCAAATGTGACTGTTTACATTCTTGGAGGGCTTCTTTGCTGCGATTCTCCTCGGTAACCTTGAAAGCTAAACAATACAGGTCATTGACACGATTAGCCCCGAAGCTGCTAGCATCAACACAGCCTCCACGTTTCCATGAGTTATGCTCACAGGAAGTAAGTCTCCTTCTAAACCCCCCGCTCCTCTCCCCAGCCAACAAGTCACCACAAAACTATGCACTGTAGTTTACTCCCTGGGCTTTAACGCGGCTAGATCTGGATGTTCCCAAACTCCCAAATGGTCTCCATATTGCAGAGCCCGACAGTGTGTGCCTTGAGAAATGAGAGCAACCATTACGAGTGGCCGGGGCCACCTGTTCAAAGATAATAAACCGGGGCTATCAATGCTGGGCTTTTATGGCGTGGTTCCTGCACTAAAGGCAACGACAGGGGCAAATCCAGCCCCCACCACGACCCACGCTCCCCCATTTGGCCGCTTCTTTTTTGTCAGTGAATTTATCACTTGGGAAGTCCGCTGACCCCCACCCACCCACCCACTCCCCCCCCTCCACCTCCGGGCCCCCAGGGGATGAGATCATCACTTTGAAAGTTGGTTGGTCAGCCAGAAATGCCAACAGTTGGGGAAACACAAACTGTGACCAGGAATTTCTCTGGGACAAAGGAAAACATATACTGTGGCTTAGGTTTGGAAAACTGCAGCGTTGGCAAGAAAACAACGCCACCGTGTCAATAATCAGCTCCATGTGATGCTGCTGCCCTCAGGTGCTGCGTGCAGCAGGCCTGGGATCTGTGCATTCAGGAATACGAAGCTCTTGAGTTGACGTAAGCTTGAAGGTCGCAGTAAAAGCTGCAGCAGGTTTGAGTTCTTCGCAGCTGACAGTAAACACGAGCACAAAGGAAACATCTTGTTGCTTTTGCCGTTTAGCTGAGCGGGCTTTCGCTCACACTGACCAGCAGGCAGCCTTATTCCCGTTTGTCAGCAGTTTGCATGAAGTGAACCATCCCTCCTGTACTTAATGTGCTTTTCTTTCCCGTTCTGGTGGAATGTACCTTTTGTCGCCCTGAATAGTTAAGAGTGGATTAGCGATTTGTCAATTTCCTGTTACCTTTCAGAGCTGCAATTCGAGCCCCATTTGCTCCTGGCTCCTGGATGATAGCAAACAATAGGAGGCCTTTTTTCAGGTTTCACTATAGTCCCCCTGTACGGATGAGGGGGGGTGGAGGAGATCTAGACTGTATTCAGAAGGCGGTGAACAGGAAGACATTGTTTACTTGATATTTTCCAGCCTGAGCCAAATAAGGAAACAGATCCTACTCCCACCATTTCCAGAACTTGGCTCTGCTAAGTCCTTAACATGTCTCTTAAATCTCTGATCTAATCGGCGGAGGTGTCTAAAATAACGTTTTAGGTTCGTGAATAGTTTCTTTCACTTTTCAGTCACCCTGCCACGTGAACTGCTCTGTAACTGCGTCACATGTTACTCATCACTGGACTGCAGCTCCACTGTGACAGAAGTGAAATCTGAGTCAGTATTAAGTAATTCAATGGTGTAAATGGTCACAAGCCGACCCTCCTCCTCTTTGCACTTGTTTCGGAGTAAATTTAGCTGCTCCACACGCCCACGTAATGCTATTTGGAGTTGTCAGGCTTGGCAGGTCGCTTGCTGCAGCTTTGGGTTTTTTTGGGGCCATACAAGTGCAAACACACATGACTACCAAGTGAGTCATGGTGGAACCTCCAACCCACACATCCTACCGGGGCAGTCCTTTTCTTAGCCAGGGCACTGCTGCTGCGATGGAGCAGGATACTCTATAAACAGTCATCCTCCTCCACAGCGTTCATCACCAGAAGTCCTGCCTCAGCTTTCCTCCGCCTCCTCATCTGGTTTTCATTATTTCCCCTCATGGCATATAAATAGAAATTAGCAATCAGGGGAAATGTGGGGGTGGTGGATTTTGGAGAGGAAGGCGGCTTTTTTGGACTTCAGCGCGGTGACCAAAGTTTATGGAAGTTATCTCCTCAGATATTTTGGATGATCTCGGTGTGCTGGAGCGACATGTGAGAGCTGATGTGTTCAGAAACCGTTCCAACATCCACATTCGGCCTCCGCAGAATTAAAGTGACGTTCAAAGAAATATTAGATCGCTGTAAAACATCTGAGTGCAGGACCTGATAAAGTCACTGCTGTAATTCACTCTGTCCAAAATAGTAGAAAAATACAGTATACTGCTGGTGCCGGGTGAAAACCTTGTATATCCAAAATGTAAACATCTTGGTAAATAAGAAAAGCAGCCTCGTGTTCGCCTCCACCACCGTGCCTTTCAGGGTTTATATAACAGGTTTTGAAAGAGTTTGGTCCGGAGAATTTCCTCAACCCACAGAGGAACACGTAATCCTTCAGTTTAACTTAAAACATGAAAATCCCCCCAACGTGAAGGTCTTTTTCACCCAACACAGATGATATGCTAAAGATCACTTTTGGCTTGGCAGCAGAAAAAGACCAACAGATTTTGGTCCAAGTAGCCATCAACTGCAGAAAGTAACCATGATAATAACTGCGGCTCCTCTGCTTGACTTCTACAGTGGAGCAGAACTGGTTTGAACAGAAACTAGATCTGGAAAATCTCCTGGAAGATAAGATCATTCCTTACGAAGTGTGTAGATACTCCGAGTTTTAAATGTCAAAGTTTTGAGATTTCAGCCTCCAGCCCAAGATAATGGAAGTAAGTGTAATTATTATCATTTATTTATTTTACTGTGTTGCAATCAGAATTTACACTGAAAAGGTTTCATGTGGATCTGCTGTCCATTTTACGAAGGAACAGTCCTCATAAAACCTGTTGACAGTGAGTCTGTGGATGATCCAGAAGATGTTTTTGAGCAGCACAAATTAAAAACTGATCTCCTTGTATCTGAAGTTGAAATCTCTGTGACCAATATCTCAAAAGTAAATGAATTCATAGAGGCGGGTCGGCTGCTTCCTGGCTGTCAGACCGCCGGTGTGTCCGTGGACTGACACTCGTTTAGCGGCCTCTTTCCTCCTCAGGAGCCATAAAGAGCCTGCAGGGACGACCCGGTGTTTTATCAGGTGTCGAGGGCCATTCAGGATGGAGGTGTTTCACTGGGGCTTGAGCCTCTTGAGCATTTGCTCCTGGGTACACACACACACACACACACACACACACACACACACACACACACACACACACACACACACACAGGAACTTTCACACCCCACCTCTTAACCTGCTCTGTGCATGCAGCGTCACCAGCTATCTGATACCACATTCTTCTCCAAGCCTCCTTCCTGTCTCTTGCTTTTGTCTGCCATTTTATGGACAAAGGCCAGTTGGAGGGGATGATGATGATGAGGAGGAGGAGGAGGTGGCGGCGGCGGCCAAGGATCAATACAATACACGACCCTTGGCAATCATTCAGTTGGCCCCTTTTGTAATTAATGGCCAGGCGTTATTTAGGCTTCAGATAAGATTTGCTCTTGATCAATGGCTCCCGTTTCATCAGCGCGATTGACTCATCAATATTCAACGTGTCACTTCCTTCCTGCAAAGTTAGCGCGAAAGCCTTTGCCAGCTCTCGCAGGCCCCGGCAGACAAGCTTGTGATTTTGTATTCCGCCTGCTAATTAAATCAGCGGGGTGTTTGTCTCAGTGTTGCTCGTAGTGGAGACTGTTGCTGGAAACAGCCAGTTGTCAAGAGTCGTTAGATTTGATCCCCGAATCTGCTCCGAATGCTTCAAGAGATACCAAAACAGCGCAGTCTGCGTTGGATATTTCAGAATGACGACAGGGAGAAAACAGAGCCCGACGTGCATGAAAATCACCTCCTCGAATCTCCGAGCTGCTTTGGCTTTTTCTCACATAGCCTAACCCCGACGAGATCGCGTCCTTGTTCCTCATTTAACAGCCCCGGGGGACAGTTCTGTGTGTTTACTGCATTCCAGCCCCCCTACAACCACTTTTGTTCTGTTTTTCCCTTTGATATCTCGACCAAAGACAACAAGAAGCATCGCGCATGAGACAGATAGATGCATGTATGGATTGAAAGGTAGTTTGCGAGGAAGAAGAGGAAGCTTGCTGTTTCTTCATCTGCCCTTTCCTCCCCCTTCATTCCCTCTTTTTTTTTTTTTTGAGATTAGGCTATGCATCCAGACAGATGGTTCCCGTCTGCTGGCTTTTTTCAATTCACTTCCTCTCCTCACAGACAGCCACCCTTCCCCCCTCTGCTCTCTCACTCCCTCCCTCCTTCCCCTCTCCCTCTCCCTCTCCCTCTCTTTCTCCCCCCTCCCCCCTCCAACGGCTCCTCTGTTATGTGGCTAGAAATAATCTTTTATTGCCCAGTTGTTCGGAAGTGACCTCCTGCCCTTGATTAGATAGGGCCAAGTCCTATCACACGATTGTGTTTGAGCTGGCGGGCTGACCCCCCACCCCCTCCCACAGACACACACACACCATTCTCACCCCCTCCCACACCAGCCCCATCCTTTTTCCAACCCCCGTTCCCCTCTCACTGCCGGGGCCTTGGTGATCCTGTGTGAGGGGACAACAATGGGGGGCTTTAGTCCTGTCCGGCTCTTCTCGGCTGGGGGCAACAGGGTGGGGGTCATGAGGGACTTTCTTTTTTTTTTTTTTTTTTTACATCAGTCAGCCAGTCACCGGGTGGAAGTTGCAACCCTCCCTCCCCCCAAACGCCTCCCATCCCCAGTACGATAGTTAACCTCCCAGTTGCCGGTTTGCTCACCCTTCGACCCTCCAAACCCTCCTTCTTCCTTTTCTGATGACCCCCCCCACCCTCGAGGGGCTCCCCAGACACAGATAGATAGGCTTTAGTCTCCTGCTCTATCAGCAGACCTTTGAGTCCACTGTGTGGTCGCCTGACAGGTGGGCTTGCTGTGATATTTTGGCCTTTGAGGGATTTTTGATCAGGCTGCTTTTGATCATGTTCCCAGAGGACCAGTCCTTTGATTTCAAATAAAGCATTTCCACAAAGGGTCTCATGTCTCCTTAAAAACATGCCTGTTTACCTGTTTGTATGCGACCTTCGTACAAGCTGCAAATGCTTTACAGGTGAATGACAAACTTGCTCAGAGCGACCGCCACCCCGGAAAGTGAGCAGAGACGACTAGCTGAGGTATCGCAGGTCTGTTGATTGCAGAAGTGACATTCAAACGAGTTGATTTTGCTGCAAATTTAAAGTAAAGTATAATAGCAAAACAACACACAAATCTGGAGGCTAATTGATGCTAATTGAAGTCTTAAATGTGCATTTTAGTCTTCAGTTGGTAAATAAACAGGTGCTGCTGCATATGTTGTGCAGTGGTTTACAGTCAGAAGAATTTGTCAAACCATTTCTTTGTTTTAAATCATATTGGAGACATTTTACTGACTTGTGTTTTAAGTGCATGAATTGTTTCAAACATCAATCCAACCGCAAATTCAATAGTTTTCCGATTGGAGACAGGACATCTACCCACAACCTTTTCCACTGTGGCTGCACTCGTCAATTGTACACTAGTTTAATTACCTTTAACACAAGACTCAGCAATCAAACTGCTATCTCGATTAGAGAAACAACACTCAGGAAGAATCACGTCCTACCTTTTATATAAACCCTTTTTCTAACTTTAGTGTCAGTTTTACAGCAGTGCTTGAACTCCAGAGGAAAAGCAGCCTTGTTTTTCTGCAGTGTCTTGTTTGTCTCCTTGTCCTCCGGAGCTGTAAACCCATAACAAAACCCTCGGTGTCCAGTTTCACTTTGGGAATGAAGGCCAGGCTGTGTGAATAGGGAGAGAATAGTCAGGAAGACAACTCTGATTACCTCCATAAAAGAGCTGACCTCATGTCACTCCCTCTTCTGCTTCTTCTATCTTTGACAAAGCAGCATTTGCTTTTTACACTGAGACACAAACAGAAAATGGAAATGTGTTTACATACGTCTGCATATATATGACCTTTTTTTTTCCAAATAAAACCTGCCTGATCAGATACAAGTCTCGTCTGGCAACTCAAACAAAATAATGCCATTCAGAAACGATGACAGCACTTTATTAATCAACTTGCTTTAAACTGTTTTTAATCACATCAGTGGCTGCGCACAGTCAGCCTGCAGTGATGATATCAGGCCCAGTGGAAAGTTTGAGGGCATCTGCACAGCAGAGACCTGCACTCCTCCCTCCTCTCCCTCCAGGGTCTCCAGCTCCAAATCCAAAGCAGGGGGGGTCTTGAACAGGAAGTTTAGGAGTACCCCCCCCTCCTTTCCATTATCCCCCCTCCAATGCTGGAAGGGGGGGTGCCTCTAGATCAAAGAGAAAGGACACAGAAAAGGCTTATCTGTTGTTGATTTTGGGCTTACACTCAAGCACAGGGTTCTAGAAATGTGTCAAGGAATTACAGGGCAGGATCATTGAATCTCCCCCTTTTCATCTTTTTTTAACGCGTTTGTTCTTCCAGGTCTTTCAAACTGGGGGTGTTCTTGTACAGTTTTGAGGGGTTCTCGAAAAGTGAAAGCAACAAATAAGAGCAGCTAAAGAACTGGTCAGAGAACAGAGCGGTGAAGTGAAAACAAACGCGACGGAGAGGAAATAAAAAATCGTTTCCAAGCTGACAACCGGGGTCGTCGTTCCTCTGGTGGCGTTTTCGAAGCCTCCCAGTAGTTTTCAATCTCTTCCCACTCTGCTTGGTCTTTAACATTTCAATTTCGAACTCTGCGAGAGGTACGATTCTATCTCCGTCCCCGTCAATGGCAGTATTATGCCAAAGTGGAAATTGGACCTTAAGGGCAGGCACTTTCCCTGCTGCAGATCTTATTAAGTACGTCCCTCCATAATACAACCCAGCTTGACTCTCCGAGACCACACCCCTTCATAGAAACAGACCTGTCAATCACAGCTCCTGGTCAGACTGTGACGTGGTCCACTGTGGCATGATTGGCACCTGGTAGGATGTGTGCAGGCTCTGAGGGAGCGTACAGAAATGCCGGTGCACCACCGGGAGAAATTCTTTTCCACATCACTGCTCAGCCAGAGTGTTGTGTGTGCATGTGTTAAGTTGCTGAGGTCTGAAAGCTGCTATTTGCCGCACAAAGCAGTTTCAGTGTGGAGGAGCGGGGCTGGATGTTGACCATTATATATTCATATAGTCGCAGTATGCAGATACGCAATCCTGCACACCATTCTGTGGAACAGATACAACGCTTCAGTGGTTTCCAAACTCTCTCACTGGACCCAAATTTCCAAAGTAATTTTCCTTGCAACCTAAAATTGTTGTTGTAGACTACTGTGCAGGCCGGCCTGGTCTTTCCAGGTTTCAGAGGAGTAAATCAGCAGCAGACAAAAAGTTTCATTTGGCCTTCCTGACAGAGCAGGACCTCTGGAAAGTTTGGCAGCATAAAGGAAGCAATTTAACCTTTTGATATTAAACTTTAATTTCAGGACATTGTCAGGACACATGTTTATCTTCCTGCAACGTTTCCTCCGGATCTGGACTGCACGTAGGACTGAAAAGACTGTAAGACTCTGGAGTTTTGACCTGCTTTTATCTGTCTCTGTCTTATCAGGGTGATTCGTGTTTAAAGTTGTCACGTCAAAATACAAATTATTGCCAATTTTCACATTGGTATAGTGTAAAAAGTGTCAGCATGGGTATTTTGCATATTGAGTTTCAATAAAGGACAATATGTTGGCATATATTGCAAAATATAAACATAAAAATATATTAATCTCTACATTTCTTATATTAAATGTCTTACTTTGTATATTTTTCAGCCTTAATTTAGTCAGTTTTCAGACAAAGTGACCATCCAGGTTGCACAGAAACTGAGCTTTGGCTGCTTGTTGTAGAGGAATAAAACAGGCAGTCAGAGTTTGTTTTGACACAGAGTAACTGCTGGTCTTTGAGACACATACACTCTGAGACACGGCCCAAGTCCTAGACGACAGACACGTTTTATTGTCTCCAAAAGTTTTCCGCCACTGCGGCAGGTGATGGTTTATTTGCACAGAGAAGCTTGTGCAGCATTTGGTTCTTGGTGGGTGGCGACATCAAGCCGTCTGTGACACTGTGCTGCAAATGGATGCAGTTATGATGTTTAAACTGTTAATATATGAATTTACAAAGCTGGTTCTCGCTGCAGCTTCAGCTCCAACTGGCCCAACAGCACTGCAAAGCAGATGGAAAAAGTAGCTGTCACGCAGGGGCCTATAGCTTCTCGTCTGCATCTGTTCCAGGGTCCTGCTCAGGAGACGGCCAGCTGTGGAGGCCGTGTGAGAAGTTGAAAGGAAACTTCAGCTGCCCTGCGAATCTCACACCATTACTCAGGATGAATCAAAAGAGGAACACTTTGGTCGAACAAAAGGAAAACGAGAGAGGAAGAGAGAGTGAACGAAAAAGTGAAACCAGCTGTCTGGAAGTGCCTCATCTTTGCAACGGTGCAGCGGCGCATGCTCGTGACAGGCGTCCACGTTTGGCCACAATCAAACGCTCAATTTGCCTTTACAGGAATATCAGAGATGTTCGGCCAAGGTCGATTTTTTTTTAGGGGAGGGGGTTCAAGTTAGGCTGCCCTCTTGTATTTGTGCCTTTAAAATATATATGAGGTGTAGCGAGCGCAGACAACAAAGGCCCCCGCTAATTCTTTCCTTTCCCCAGGGGTTAGAGAACACACTGCACCCACATCAATTCTCCAGACTTACCCCCACCGTGCTGTACAGGTGCAACTTTAAAAGAGCTCTCACTGAAGGCGGCCTGGACGCCTGCAGTTAGAAAAAAATCCCTTCTATGGCTCCCCCCTCATGTTTTCTTTTCACGTCTTTTCCCAGCACTCTTTCTTCTTGTGTCATCAATTTAAGGTCAGGGAATTTTTTTTGTTGCATCTGATGCCAGAGTCTGAATCTGACTTTTGCACTCGGTACTATCGCTTGCATGTCATGGCGGTGATTGACAAATTAAGCTCTCAGTGTGCAGGAGCTCCAACTTTGCAGGAGATTTCCTTTAAATCACAGAAAGCAAGTAGAAGAGAACAAAAACGACTGATCAAAGAGTAAAGTTTTCTGCCAACAGGAAATTATTTTAGATGTGCACCGATAGACGTCAATCAAACCATGAAACTGGAGCGCCACTACCGATTACACTGAATAAGGAGGCAATACGAGAAAACACTGATCAAAGAACATGTGTATATTCACAAACTCGTACATAACCATGTAAGGAGTCTTTCGAGAGTACAAATTTAAATGCCCAAGATGTAAAATGTCAATAATCCTCAGACATAAACAGATGTTATAGCGGTAATGCTCTGCGTGCTCCTCGGAGTTGGGAAGTCATTCTGACTTTGGTGCATTCATGAGCCTTTAAGTAGAAGAAAATGTGTTGTATGTGAAGTTTTCTAACTCATCCAGGTCAGAGCAACTAATTGTTATATCTTAATATTGTATTACAAAGTACATTAATATGCATACATGAATTTATGAAGAAGTTTCTACTTCTGTGTGCAAGACGTCAAAGTCGAGCACCAAAATTTTTGCTGACTTTCCAAGTGGTTGTTCCGACTTGAGGAGGCGTCCACGTTAATTTTCCCGGTCAGGAGCTCACTGACCTCACACGACGGTGATGATAAGACGAGGAAAGAGACACACAAACAAAGTGATAGAGAGACAACAACAAAGGCAGCAACAGAATAGCAAACAGCAGCATTTTGCTTCACAATGACTGAACTTCAGCCACTGATGAAGACTCTGCTGAGCTCGAACACTAAGCACAGATCACTGCCTGGCTTCCCCTCATGTATGTGGTATTCTTTGGACTTTGTGACTTTCTGTCTTTCATCTGCAATCCGAGACGCAGATAAGAAAGTTGTCAGGATGTCATTAAAACTGCAATAAATCGCCCTGATTAGGTGAAATTGTAACTCATCATGCTAAAGGTTGCTGCTCCTCTCTGACTCTGTACCAGACGAGTTGATCGAGTATTGACCCCAATAGGTCTATAAAACAGATAAGGGTATCTTGCATCCTCGGGGAGAACACCCCATAAACACTGTAAGGCTTTACAGCCCTAAAAGTGAATAACAAACTCGCTTAGGTCATGGATTGTTGAGTTTGGCTTTCAAATCTGCGACACAATCACTTCCTGAGGAAGGCGGGTGTGTGTTTTTATAACGTGCTAGCTCATTTATTAAAAGCTTTTTAATACAAACTATCCACTTGAGTGCCAGAGTTGGATTTTTATGGCACTGCTATATTTTTAAAATTACTTTTTTCCTCTCCAAGAACACCACGTTTTTCCCCTGTTGGCTTCCTTGTTTTAAGAGATTTTGTCTGAAAGAAGGCAGAATTAATAGAAAAGTCAGTTTATGTCTCAATAACTTTTAGATAACTTTATTTACAGTGAATGGACTGACAAATCTGTGTAAAGCTTTCAACAGCACATAGAGTCTGCCTTAAAGGACACATCATGTAATAAAACAAAGGAATACAGTTTCATCTTCATACCTGCCTCAACAAGACCAAATAAGACAAAACCTGAGTAAAAACAGAGTAAAGAAAGTAAAATGAGAAAAAAAGATGGGGGTGTTGGTGGGGGATTGGTGTAAATCCTTACCTCATGCTGAATTTAATGATTTAGCAATTTATCATTTTCCGGACTGGAAACTCAGTGAAAAAGGAAACAAAACTTGCCTTGAATGTTAATGAGACACGCTGATCAACGGTCAGCTATTATTCAAGCAAAGGTCGCGCTCCCTGCAGAGGAAGTGCACCGCTATCATCAATCTGGTCAGAACGGCCTGCATGAGAAAGGAGCTGGAGGTCGTGGGCGGGGTTAAAAGTTTAGTGCACTGTAGGTGCCAAACAGTACATTCAATACCTTCACACCCCGCCGCCACCACCATCTACATGTCAATGGCCCCTGCTTGTTGACTTGGTATGTTCCACTTCCACAGAAGTCTATTGTGGCTTCGTTGTCATTTATCATTTCTTCTTTGTCATCCCACTTTTTCCTTCCTTTCCTCAGTTTCGACCAACTTGGCTGTCGGATTCAGGAAGGGGGGGGGGGGGTCTGCTGGGAGAGGACTGGGTGATGGGGGTGGAGGGGTGAAGCAGGCGGTGGGGGGGTAAGACACATTGAGTTTGCCAAGTCAGGCAGAACGATCGACAGGAAGCCAGGCAGGAAGGAAGACGAGACTCTCCCCATGAAGTGCCATTGTTTATGCGACGTGACTTGAAGCAGCCAAAGTGACTGGTGGTGGGCTCCTCGGCTGCTCTGACCCACTTCTCAGAGTGGCACAAAACTCTCGGCCTGCAGATGGAAAATGCAAAAGAGGAGTTTTTTCTTTTCAAATAGTGGAATATAAACTCGGTCCAGTCGTAATGAGTTGGATAAACCCACCACACTGAGGAATAAAGAAGGTGTTTCCAATTTTACACGTCTACATATATTGTGTAGTACAGCATGTTGTGCCAAAGTAAACATCTGAATGTTTTAAACTATTTTGTATCATTGCACCTTCATTTCGCAACACCTGACCTATGTCCAGGGTGTGCTTATAGGCTACTGAAGCATCTAGTGAAGGGTTTGGAAAGATTTGGGTTTTGGTCGAAAATTTAAATTAAATGAAAAGTAAAATAAAAGTGAATGCTGACTTGCAGCATGACATATTGATTTTTAACATTTAAATCTGTTGAACACACATGTGCATATCCTCACCTTGCACAGCTCGGATATGTTCACCTCATATTTACCATTGATGTTTCCCAAACGTTAACTGAGATCTTTGAGTTGTCGAAACAAAACCAGAAAAATCTTAATCTTACTTTATTTCCCAGGATGAGATTCTGGAGGGGTTTGCTGACAATGTTTTGCAGATACATCAATTACACATTTCATCATGATGTTGATAATAAACCACTGATTCCTACAAAACCACCTCCAAAAACTTCCTTAAAATTCATATATGACCACGCTGAAACATACTAGTCTGGTACATTTTCACTAACGTGTGTTTTCCCAGTTAAATAAACCAATGAGTAAACTTTCCTCTCTTGTAATATTAGTATCACAAACCACAATGAAATGGAGACTCAAACTTCACGGTAAACTGCCATCTTGCACAAATAACCACAAACAACCAATAAAACATCCCAAATGATGAAGAAGTCCCGCCCTTTTGCATCTCCAAACATATCAAACAGCTGTTTTGTCCCGCCCCCAACATCCTGTTTAATCAGGAAATGCATCACATTCAGGAAGTAAAACTGAAATGCCACCAAACATTTTTATCCCACCTTCACCTGCAGGTCGCGTGAAGTCGCTCACTTCCTGCTTCTTCACTGGGACTGATGTTTTTTTTATCTGTGGACAGCCGGCCTGATTTGAGGCCTTTGTTTTCCCCGGTGATGTGTTTTTAGCTTCACTGGTAACGGTCACACCTGCTGGTGATTTCAAAATGGACAAAGAATTGATTCCAGACCTTTAAAGCTTCTTCACTTCCAACATGTCAGAGACAGCTTGGAGAGTGATTTCACCTGTGGAATCAAAAGTAAGCTCCAAAGTCGCTGTAATAATGCTGTTCAGTGTCTGTGATGGTTTTGATTTTGGACGCTGCTGAGTTTGTGCTGCCTCATTCATTAGAGTGAAGTAATGTGTTCTGTTGTTTCTACGTGTTTGTCTGGATTGCTTGTTTATTGGTTATTTGTTTACTGATGAGACAGAGCTCATGGATCTGCACTGATGTTGGAAGAACTTGAACCTAAAGGTGCCATCCTTTGCTAATCATCTAATTTTGTGCCAACTGAAAACAGATTAAAGAAAAGAAAGCATCATTAATCAACAGGAATAAGAATAAAATCCTAAATCTGTCCGTTCTGGCTTTCCTCTGCAGGTTTTCGGGAGGTGAAGCGGTTCACCTGGACTACAGGGAGAAAGATGAACTCTTCTTGTCTCCATCTGCTCACCAGGCCACCTTTGGAACTGCTTCTGGTCCCGTCAAACTCTTGGCCTCACCCCGCCTGACTGAAGATCAGCCAGATAGCGTTACCTCCTGACCAATCAGACGCCTGGATCCATACCTCATCCCACAGGTAGGCTTTCCAGCAGACGAGCTGGTAGAAAGAGCTTTGCTTTTATTGAGAGCCAACCAATGGGAGCGTGGAGATGTGATCCAGTGCTAAAACAGGGCCAACCTGTGTTTGGTGGTGTTTGTTGAGGTAATGCTGAGTGGGGATAGCATGTCAGTGCTCAGTGTGCATATAGCTGCCGAGTTCAGTTTTCAGCTCTGGCTGTTCCCTCACTGCAGGCAGATGTTGTTTTGCACTTGTGTTTGAGGCTGGTTCTCTTATCTTATTTCAGAGCACTCAGATTTTTGGTGGTTTTGAAGCTGGTAAAGGTCTTAATGTTGGTTTAATGCTTTGAAAAATCTGATGTTAGGGGTTGAGAATGGTTAAGAGCTTTAAAAGGTCTGTTTACCAACATAAAAGTCACTTTCTCAGCTTTCATAAGGGCTATTTCTTGTTAGGAAGTAGTTCAAATTAAAACCTTTGACAGTTCTGTTTGTGGATTATCCTGGACACCACAAGCAGAATCTCATTAACCTCCATTGTTTTGGTTGGAGGATAAATCCCACTACAGAAAAGTGAGAAATGTGTTTGTTGTTGTTTAGGTGAAGCAGCCCTTTAAAACATTTCTCTCCTGAGCTTTTTTATTGCAAGTCTATTAATTTTAGCCTGTTCGGGGTCTCTGATGGGAGCTGTTTATCCTTCAGATTGTGTGTTTTAGCTTGACGCTTTTAGAAACGTTCGCTTTCCTGTGCTGGTCTGAACTTTCTCTCACTCCTTGTATTGTCCAGCCTGGTGCACCCTCTCCATCTGGCACCTAAGCAGTATATAACACATCATAAAAAGTCTTTGCTAATATCATTTGACCCAGGTCAGCCTTGCGAAACACTAACCCTTGCAGTTTGCTGTTAAATATTGGACTCTACTCTTTGGAACTGTAGTGAAAGCGCCCCCCCTTCCCCCCTCCATGCCTTCACCACCTCCACCACCTTTGCCTTCCTCCTCCTCCTCTCTCCGTCTGTGTCCAGTAGGGACCAAACAGACGGCCTGTGTTTGTTTCCCCTCTGGTCTTTCCTGATTGCGCGACCAGGCAAATTCCGGTCGGCTCTAATCTAGCCGTTGCACAGCCACCGAATTAACGAGAAAACCCATTTAACACACATGCTTCCACTTTTCTGTTTGTTGCCTCCCCCCTGAAGTCTGCTTAATTCATACAATTTTGCCTTCATTAGGCTGCATTTCAAGCTGCGGGGCACAGGTAATGCAAAGCATTTCCCCCTTCAAATTGTAGACTCGAGCCTCGGTTGCTAGGAAGTGGAAGAGCCTCAATTGCAGCCATTTCCTCGCCAGTGCACCGAGAGGTCCTATTACAGCGTTTAGGTCAGGGCAATTGGTGTCATTACAGGCAGCCAACTTCCCTCCACCAAAGTAATGAATTAGCTCAAGCTATTTGGGCTGTATGATTGCAGTTGCCAGGGGAGATGAGTATGAAGTGGGGGGATAATTATGGTATGTATCCTTGAGCGGATGTGTGCCGTGTGGGCCAGCCACGGGGGCGGTTTCCACACTTGTGTAATGGCTTAATGTAGCTGCTGACAGGCAGCCGGGCAACATGGAAAGGTGCTACTGTGCTCTGCTTGTGGACTGTGACTGACATGCCGAACCATGCCAACCTGTTTTAACCCCGCGGCTCATTTACTTCAAATGACTCGGTCCAACGTCCAAGAGTCATTTCTGCTCAGAACCGTTCATGAGGGATGAATAAAGCTGATTGAATTTAATTGTTTACAGAACCTTTTTTAAGATAATTTGTATGGTAATAGAGTGTAACTTTATATTATCAGCTGACTATAAATTGCGCTCAAACTTCATTAAGAGCTCCAGTTCTTTACAAGCTGCTGAGACAGGCAAGGAAACCATTAACTCTTGGAACACTGATGAATTACCCCCATAATAAAACAATAGTGAACTTTGATTGCATGGCCCATTCATAAAAAGCAGTGAAAACAATCACCAGGAGGTGCTACTTCATTTACACCGACGACTCCTGGAGGGGGGCGAGCCCTGTAATAAAAGCATCAATGATAAATATGCTGTTTATATGCAGTGTGGTTTAAAAAAGATGAAACAAATACAACCTGAATAAACGAGCTTTGCCTAATTTGTTAAAGTAGACAAGGAGGCCAGAAGCCTGGGGTTTGCAGCTCAGAGCTGAATCGCGAGTGCCATGCTCGGCAGTGGTTTCGGGGTGGTGTTGGGTGGGTGGCTGGGTAGAATGGGGGGGTTGGTTGTTTTCTCAATGGGAAGTCGAGCACTGCAATAGGAACCCTGCCAAAAAAAGGCTCCGCCAAACAAAGAGGCCGGTAGGAAATAATGCTGGTCGAGGCTTGTTGGGCCATCTATGGGCTTCTTTCCAAGCTGCTGTAACCAGCTATAAGTCTTTTTATGGGGACACCCTGAACAGGGGGCCCCGCCAAGGACAGGAACTTTTACATTTCTCCTTGAATGGGACCTCTGCCAGGGGCTGAGTTCAAAGTGCACTTTCCAGTCATTTGATTTAACTACTTTGTGTATTTGATAGGCCGGCAGTGAAGCACAGGACCTGAAGTAATATTCCCTGATTTTCAGTCTTTGTTTAAGAGTCCAGTCTGAGGGGAAAACGGGACAAAACCTCGTAAACTGTGGGACTCTGTCTCCCTGTGAGCGCACACGCACACACACACGCATGAACATTTCATTTCTGGCTCTCAAGCCCTCCCTCTGCTTTTCCTCTCCATCCTGCAGATCATATCTCATGTCAGTGAGAGCAGAAAAAAGCGCAGCCTGATTATTTCTCAATACAAACACCATGTGTCTGCTGCATCCATATGTCTGTCACTGTGTCTGTTACTGCAGCTGCTTTTTACTTCACTTTTCATGAAGTTTTCTCCCTTTTTGGCAAAAAAAAAGCACGATTGTTTTCGCACGATAACAATTCCATATAATGAGTGTTTATCAAACATTTAGCTTCAGCCGTCTGATTCATGTTCATGTTTTAAAAGACATGTCATTTTGTTTTGGTTATGAACTCTGCTATCTGCGGCGCGTCTATCCACATGACAGTTTCAGCTCCTTGGTTAGAGCGTGAGTCTGCACAGAGGTCCAACTTTATCCACAAAAACTCTTTGAAACCAAACCAAGTTTTTTTTTTCTTCTCGTATCACAAGCCCACACTGGTTTTAATCAACAGATGAAAGAAATTTGGTGATGAAAAAGCAAGTTGCAGCCTCACGCTGTGGCACAGTGACTGTAGTTTTCCCCTGTTGAACGGGCCATTTGCTGAGCAGTTGCATATCTTGCCAGCGATCAGCACTAAGCCAAACTTTCAGCCTATCTCTGCTGTTAAGCCACTGTTTATGGTGTTCTGCCAAATGGCACCAAAAGCAGAGGAATCTGCACAGCGCCACCTGGTGGTCGATGGGTGGTTTGAGGCTGTGACAAGAATGACCATCATTCACTACATGAAGACAGAATCAATGTTTTTTATAAATAGTGTCTCCTGAGGAGAAAAACAACCACGCACTCCATATGTTTAAAACTTTATTCCTCTTGTTTGAGTGTTTTGAACCCCTGTTTTTCATCGTTGTATTAGAATCTGAATATTTATGCACACGTATGACATCAGATAATCATTGAATGCCTCCGTAAGCTCTTACTGAAATGAAAAGTATCTGTTTGATTTCTCCACCTCTTTTGCTCAGAAGAGGTTTGCATGCTAAATGAGGTTTGATTTGAATAAAACCTGTGGACAGAAATTACATGATCTACACTTAATGTGCACAAAACTAACTAAAATCAGTTGGACTTGACTAAAAAAGCACAGTTAGCATCTTAAAAGTGCATAAAAGTAAAGTATTATTGGAAAGTGCAAAGTTGTTCTACAGAAACCTGAATCACTCTTAAGTTTATCAGTGATGCCGTTAAAGAGGTACTCCATTGATTTCGTACTGCATTTCCATAAAGGTGGAGGACTTGTGAGAGACTAATTTAAAAAGGAGGGTGAAAACTGATGCTGCAGAGGCCAGGGTGCTCTGACTTTTAGTCCTTGGGATGCAGAAGGTGTCCAGATTCTGTTCAGCACTCACTTCTGTGGTTTCTTGTTTTAATGGACTCTTGAACAGAGTTGGCTTGCGGTTGTTTTTCTTATTTCTGAAAAAAAGTTCATATGCAGATACTGTCAAATCAGTCAACATCTCAGAGAAAGCTTCTGATATTTCTGATTACATGCATGAAAAAAAGGAAGAATCTGAGCCAACGCTGGTTCAGACTGTACTTCCAAGTAATTCCTGCCTTTTGTTTTGATCTGTGTTCAGCAGCAGATGGAGCGAGTATTTCCACACTGGCAAACACAAAGAGTACCTGCAACTTTAGCCAGCCTGAACATCAAATCATTGTGCTCTCTGGTGGTTGACAGCATATTTGGAACAATTCAAGTCATCCTGATGCAAAAAGAAGCGCCCATCCGGTGCACCAGGCAGATCAAAACAAACCAAGTGATGTGATTCCAGCCTGACTTTGTGTCCTCTTGAAATGTGGCCTTGTAATGGATGGTTGCGTCGTGAGGATGAAGTCATACTTCTCACAGTGTGCGAGACAGCGTTTCGCTGCCTACCTTTGGAAGAGAGTGAGGTTAGCATGACAGCTTGATGGATGGTCTTTTTTTGTACACACTGCTTGTGGAATAAGATGATTTCATGTGGTTGTGAGGCCGCGGTGTTCTTGTTGCTTTGGAGCACTGCAGCAATTAGCACAGTCACCCATTACATTGGCTGTATGATAGGGCTGCAGTGTGTCTAAGTGGGTGTGTACATGTGAAATAGAGAGTTACAGTATGAGTGTGTTTGTAGATGTGAATGTCAAACCTCACGGGACATAATTTTAAAACCACACTTGTAGTTTCATAAGACTACTTTGGCAAATGTTTGCAATGACAAGTGAAATACGTGTTTAAGCTTTCCCAGTAAACAGTTCAGAGCTGTTCAGTGCATGAAACAAAACAGCATCTCATGAATTATTGGACTTCATTTTCCTCTATGAAATTAAGAACTGGAACCATCCACTCCCATAATCAATCAAACTAAAAGAGGATTATGGCAGTTGGACTAATTCAAACCTAAACTGTGGGAGAAAAGAAAAACATTAAATGATGCGATCATCGTGAAGCACAAACAACACCAACCTCGTCTGCGTGCACGCGCTGAAAAAACAAAGACTATCTCTCCAGCCTGTCCAGTGAAGCAGCGATGGTTGTTCAGCTTCAAACGGCTCACATTCAGCAGAGGAGCAGGAGGCTGCAGAGTCAAGTTTTTGTACCTCTGTGAAGTCAGGGTGGACGGGCATTAAAGGTGACTTGGTACGCTTACAAATTTTGCCATTTGCCCACATCAGCGAGGGTCCACATGAAACAAAATGTACGACCGCTTGGCCTGTACCTGCCGACAAACATGAAAACATCAGCCGTGACACTAACCCCGCATCTGTCGGCTGTGTCTGCTTCTTTTTTAGCAGCACGGCACTGTTTGTCGGTGATCAGTGTTGTTGGAGTGTATTCTGGCTCTTCAGCTGACTAAACCTGAAAAAGCACTGATGATGTGTCGACGCAGGAAGTCAGAGTGGATGTTGACTTTGACAGCTTTGACGACTCTTTGCATTTTTTCTCATGCTAACAGTCACAATGGTTTCTTCTAAATATACTCCTGATCTTTCACTAACCATAAGCTCGTAGTTTAGTTGCCTCAAGCACATTGCTGAATATTAGCCATAGAGGAGGTAGACCAGAGAACCCTCACATGAGGCGTCATGGAAAGAAATGATGGTTAGGACGGATGGACAGTTTTCATAAACACACAGAAAGACAAGCACGCTAATAATCAAGTCAACTCCAACTTCCTCTGATTCGTCTTTCTCCTCGTCTTCCTCCTCTTCTTCCTGGGCCCTTGCACCATTCCACCTATCCTTTAGTTATTTGACACTGCAGGAGACGCCAGGCATTCAGGGCATTCTTTGTCCCAGGAGAAAGGAGGAGGGAGACAGGGGGTGAGGCAGCGAGGGGGTGGGCTGCAGGAGGGGAGACAATGCGAGAGGTTCCACTCCATTCGGCTTCAATAAGAGCTCCCCCTCCCAGCACTTTCCACACACACACACACACACACACACACACGCACACACGCACACACACACACGCACACACACACAGATGCACACACTCCTCGACCACCTCCCAGCTCACGGAAGGGGCGGAGCTGAGGGTAGCGAGGCAGTGTGGAGTTAGAGGAAGGGGGGAAAAGAGAAAGAAAACGCACCCCCACCACCACCTCCACCACCATCCGCCCCTTTTCAGTGTTTCGTGGGATGCCAGCATGTCCCGAGCCCCCTTTTTTCCCACAGGGAGAGAAGAAGAAAAACACTCCTCTTCAGAGACGCCACCTCCCGTCTCCGTGCTTCAGTGGCTGAATTTGACTTTGGCATCAGAAGCCATTTGGTTGGACTTGCCTTGATTTATTACCATCCTCACCTGCTCCGTTCCGCTGCTTCATGTTTTGGCACGGATAGGCGCCGAGGCTTGTTTGGTACTTGATTGGTACATTTCCCTCTCGTATTAAAGGATGGATGGCTTTGCCGCTGTGGTTTTGGCTATCATTCATAATAACACTGTTCTCACCTGCTGAGATCTGGGAATGTTTTCATGTTTGCTCACTTTTGCTTTTACCTGTTTACAAGCTGCTTGTTTCTTGCCGTGTTGGATGCCGTTGTAGCCATGGTTTCAGATATCAGCAGCGGTGTTTGTTTTCTTCATGCAGCACCATCAGCAAGCCAAGTATTTTGGTTTAACTAGCACTTTGGTTGTCTTTACATTGACCATGACAACTTCTCATGCTACTGTGGACTCTTGTTTACTCGTTTAGTAGCACAAAGCATTTTTGTGATGTGCCAAAGCAACAAACCTGCTCCACTGTCACTCCAAAACCCAACGATGAACCATAAATGACTGTCAAGAACGGGAAAGCGATCATACTTCTTGGTTTGTTACTCTCTTTAAGCAGCACCTTTTCTGTCTCATGTTGCTGTTTTAGCTAACTTTGCACTCTTTCTTCTTGCTGTTCCCAATAAAACAGGGACAGAAAGTCTGTTTCTTTGCAGCTGCAGGTCTTAAGAGGACACCATTGCTGCCTGGGAAATGGCATACGCATGGTTTTTGTGTGTACTCACAAAGTTTCCATGAACTGATCATGAAATCAGTTATACATGACAGCAAAATGGACATTTGTTTCTAGATAAGAGCCAGATTGCTTCTTCTTCTTCCCTTTTGCCGTGGAAGCCTCTGGATACTCGATCGCTGTTTTTCATTCATAGATGCTGGATGTGTTGTCTGTTAACATCATGTGTGGTTTCACAACTTATTAACATTTAAGATGGAAAGGTTTGTGTGGGAAGATGGAACCAATTGCTTTTATTGTTTTTATTTCTGAAGGGGGAAGTAGCATTCATACTTTTCAAACCACACTTGTTCCAGAGACTTTAACTCTTTGGTATTGTCATGTCATTTAGCAGCAGAGCACCACCTTTACAAAGGAAAGTCCCAGTAATGACACGGTGGCCATCTTGGCTGTTTATGCGCTTCTCAGTACTGAGGTAATGCAATTTGTCTCTATTTATTAAACTGGGCAGACTTGGAGCAGATGCCCACTGTTATTACAGTGAAAGCAGAGCAGGAACCAATAAGTCTTTGTGAGAAAAGAGGAAAATGAGGGAGCCAGCTACAGTTAGCGCTCCAACATGACAAAAAGCCCAAGTAGAATGTAAAAATAATCCAGCATAAAATAATTCCATCCCAAATGGTCTTTTAAAGACATGTTAGAGACGGTAATCATGAATGTAAGCGACGTCAGCCAACCTCAGCCTCAACTGGGACATCCAGCGTTGCGTTGTGGCGTAAAAATTACAGCCGTGGCCGGAAACAGGGAGTTGCTTTTTTATCTGACCTGAATATTAACATTCTTCCGGAGCTGCTGGGTGAAACCGTAAGCCTAAGAAATATCACCGCTGTCTCGGAAAAGCTATATATCTGCAAAATGTGTTTTTTCAGGAATGGAGAAAAGAAAGCTTATCGTTGTGTTTCACCCATTACACAATGGGATTTTCTCCAGGCAGCACAAACAGAGAAGTCCTAAACCTTCTTAAACATCTTCTTCAAGTTTCACTGCTGTGGTTTTCAGCTGGTGGTTTGGATGCTGGAAAGCTTGATGAAGACCTGATGTGTTCCTCTGCACACACGCCGCCGCGCTCCCGTCCACCGCGCTCACCTGTCGTCGTTCGGCCGATCTGGATGAAATCTTCTCCAACTCTTTGAGTTGTGAGAAGCCTCAGAAACAAGCCGCACGCTCTTCTTCTTCTCTTGGCTGCTTCCTGTTCGGGGTCGTCACAGCGGATCATCTGTTTCCATCTCGCTGGCAAACCGTCCCAACTCGGCACGGAAATCTGATTTTTATGATCCGCATATTTGATTTGGCCTCTGCTGCACTTTTCACTCTCAAACGAAAAAAGTCAAACTGAAAAACAAAAAAGATATTTTTAGTCTCCTGCAGACTTATGTTTTTGATTTATATCTAACGGTAAGTCCGAGTTGTCTGTGCTTTAAACAAGAAATGTTTTTCTGCCTGATAGTCACACGACGAGATGAATTTCACTGTCCTGACTGCGTGTTAAGAGGCGGGGGGTGATTAGCCTAGCTTAGCATGAAGGCGAAAGCAGAAGGATGCAGCTCACCTGGCTCTGCCCAAAGTATACATACGAACACATCTAAAGTTGACATGGACATGAATCCAGGAAGTCACTGATCCCAACTGTTTGTCAACAAATAGTTCACAAAAAACACAAAACATGCAGAAATACAACTGATCCCAACAATTCATATTAATTATGTTTCTGTTGTGGACTTTTATACTCTTTTTGTGGTTTGACCGGTGTCCTTTGGTATGTCAGCCCTGTTTTTGGCATCCGTCATTATTTATAAGTCTTTATTGGACTTCCTGTTTTCTATCAGCGTGACTGATGGATCCATTCAGCAATAAAACACACTATGAGCAGGAAGCGTATTTTACGTTGCTTCTGTTTTGTGTGAAGGAACCTTAAGAGGAAGCAATGCAAGGAAATGTTATTTGGCAGCGTTTTGAAGCGGGACTGTACACTCTGCAGCCGTCTTTCATCGGGCAGTTCATAGAGCATAATATGTGCTCTGTGTTTAACTCCTCTACGAAAAGATTAAGACGAGACTTTTTGTTATTTGCCAGCAGTGCATGCAGGATCTGAACAACATCACAGAAATGTGGATTGTTTCACAGTAAGAAATCTGAACTTTAAAAATACATTAATTCGCTCCGTTTCTCTTCCTAAGTTACTTTTGATTGGTCAGTTTGTTCAGTCTATTATAAGTGTATGAAGTATAAGTGTGGCTTTGCGTAAAGTGGTTGGTCAAACTGTCTTTTTCATTTCAGAACGGCTCTGCATCAAGCTGGATGGCCATCTGAAGTGCAGTTAAACATGTTTTTAGCTTGGTTGCATCATCTCTATATTTAAAGCTGTGTGTATAAATGTATATGTGTGTGAGAGGCAGAGAGGGAGAACGAGCGAGTCAGTCCCAGAGGCCTGTAGATAATAATAATGTTACAGGAGGAGGATTGTGGTCTGCATTCTGGAACAGTTTATTAGGGGGAAGTCTGCAATTACATATTTTCTGGGTAAACATTAACTAGTTCTGTATCGCAGGCCTTCACAACAACAGCAGCCTGGACTGCGGCAGGCCTCGGCCTCCACTCTGTACTTGTATTGTTCACTTTTACTAGAACTGTTGCTGCGAAAGGGGCTGAGCACAACAGTCTGCTTTATTTTAGCAAACTATTAATCTAATGCCGGCCGTTTCCAGTGGAGGAAAGTTTACAGTATTGTGGTTTCACCCAGAAAGGCTTACAACTCATAGGATTAAAGGGCTGCATTAAACAAAACTGCTAAAAATACAGTACAGCAGCTGGCTCTGGGAGCTTTTTCCTCCGCTGTAGATTAGCGTTTGAAGGATTTCTTATAGTGATGATTTCATTGTTGTTCCACTGTAGCCTCCTGGGTAATTTAACAATGCTATAGTTGTATGTTATGGCTACTGGTCATTAATATTCCAGCTTAAGTCAGTATTTTCTGTCAGTTTGAAGTTGTGAATGTCTCTAAAAACCACAACAACCACAAGCCACAGCAGCTATGGTGCAGACACCAGCGAGATGGATGAATCAGAGCTGCAGGATATTCAGAACTGGGGCAATCGGAGCGTATCTTGGTTCCCTCGTTTACCATGCTCCATGTTTCCTGCACAGTATTTGTTGACATACATTAACCGTCCTGTCGAGTTGGTAGTTTATCCAGATTCACAACAACTTCTTTTTGAGCTGTGATGGATGTTTACAGTTTGGATTATAATTTTAACATCTGCTTTCATTTTCTCTTCCAACTAAGCTTGATTAACTGGGGGTTTGTTACAGCCTGTCTTATTGTCCACCTGTTCATGTTTCTCGTCCCATCAGATCTATTTTATTGAAGTTGCCACATTCTCAGATCTCATCAGTGACTTTGGTGAATACAGTGTTATTATAACTGACTTAACTGAATCTAGAGGTGATAGTGATGCACTGTCAGATAATTTTAACCTCCATGAGTCGACATTTCTCTTCTCTCCTTCAGTTTTTATGTATGCAAGCTTCCACCTCTGACTTTATATTACAGAAGCTAATATTTTAGTGCAGCTCATATTTAGTTCAATGTAGATCTAACTCTGAAATGCTCCTGTTTCACTAATCTATATTTCTGCTGATACAAATCCATTTACTGAAACCACGAACTGATGTCAGCTGCTAAATTTGCAATGCTAAGCTCAGCTCACATCCTTGCACGTGTTCCATTTTTTGCATTCACACACAAACACGAGTGTTCAGAGAAGTCATTCCTGTATCCACCAACCACATCGTGCATCATCATCATCATCATCCACAGAGCAAAGGTTTATAAAGAAACAGAAGAGGCAGAGCAGGAAGAAGAAGAGAAGAGGAAGAAAGGCAACTCATAATAGCTTACAAATGTTGCCTCTCTCTCTCTGTCTGTGTGTGTGCCCATCTGAGGGCAATTTCCAGACCGGGGCAGTTGTGATGGATCTCTGCCTTTCAGGTGTAATTATTTTAAGAGAGATTGAGCTGTTAAGCCCTTGAAAAACATCACAGAGGCTCAGTGAGTGTTTATGCTTTCCATTCTGTCTCTGAGGTCCCTGCAGGGGGACCGACTCCTTCAGCAGATCCTGCACCCGGTGACGCAGCACATCGCTGTACGTGACCTGTTAAGTGCTGACCTGCAGACTGTTGCCTGTGTGTGAACAAGACGTGAGTTTTCTGTAAAAAGGCTCAAATATTTGCGTTTTCTTAAAAGACAAAGTGGAGCTGCAACAAGCATCCTCAACAAGAACCCACAAATCTGTATGAAGCACTTTGGTGAGACTAAACTTGGGTTTAGAAGAAGAAGAAAACAAAATGGTAAAATAAAATAAAATGAACAAAGCAACTAAAAATATCTAGTCTCCAAGAACCCACAGTTATCCTAAAAGTAGTGCAGCCAGACTTAAAACAAGAACATTTGTCTGGATGCAAAGAAATTTTGTTTGTTTTGTTGTTTTTGCTTTGTTGTAGTTTTGTGCTTGTCATTGTCGATCAAACAGCTTTTTAATGTTTGAAATTCCAGTTTCAGGCATGAAGTTACTCAGAACCAGTAATAAAATCTCTAATAGTTCTAGTTCTAATATCTTGATAAGATAATTAAGGACAAAAAAAAGCCTGAAACAAGTAAAATGTTTGCCTTGATTTAAGATATTTCACTTGCTGAGATCTCACTTTTTGCAGTGTACTGTTTCCAGGTGTCTCAAACTGTTAGGGTTCATCTCAGGGAGGGAGGACGTACAACTGGCGGTGGGGGGCGGTTTCTCTTGGTAGACATTCATAGTGGTGCACTCGATTGTTCACATGAAAAGTGTCAGAAGAGGTTGTGTAAAGAACGAAAAAGAGGGCTCGAGGCAAAGCTTTCTCACCTGCGCACAGCTGGCCAATCACAGCGTGAGATGGGTGTGAATGTTGGGTCATCAGTCGTACACAGCTCCCCCGACGCTGCTTCTATAACAATATTACTTCATGTTATCACAATACTTTTATGTCACACATGAATCAATCCCAGAGGTCAAAGCCAGAGGTCCAGGAGAGCACAGTGATGTAACCTTGAATTGACGTTTACTGTGATGCGTTATAGGCTGTAACTCAAGCAAAGTTTCAGGAGTCTGGGGGTGTCACGTTGACGCTGTCCCCCGTCTATGTCCAGCCAAGGAGCTTTGTTGCAAGCTATAATTTCCTGTCTGCTGTCCCTGTTACTCTATCTGAGAAAGGGGGGGAAAATCCCTAAAAAATCCTTTAAAAAAGCAAATTCCAAGAGTCTCAGAATAGACAAACCAATAGGTGCCTGGAATGGTCTACAAATCTATAAAAATATCAAAAATACAGCTGCTTAGTTTGCTAAACAATAAGCACATTTATCTGGGAGTTAAACAGCTGAGTGCAAAGTGGATGGAAATTTTGTGAAAAGATGCACACATGCAACAAACATTGTTTTTTTTTATTAGAAGCAAACATACTTTGAATTCATCCATTCATTCATTACCCAGTCGTCTCAGGCCTCAGTTACAAGAACGCCTCCCTCAGTTACCATGGAGCTGCTCTGAGCTCCTTTCAGCGCAGGATCACTCTGGGCCTCAGGACGAGGTGAAGAAGAAAAAACATGGTGCCGTTAGTGCCCGAGTGACTCTCCGTCCGGCCAGCAGAGAAGATCTTATCTCACCAGAGAGGAAGTTCGCTTTGATGACTTCCATAAGTGAAAGACGGCGCAGAATAAATTTCATGTTCTTTCTCTTTAACCTCCACCTCCACCATCCCTGCTGCTGTCAGCCTGCTTCTCCCTTTCACTGCAAAAGCTTTGCTGGATTTGACAAACGTAATATCTAACCTTACAGAATGAAAGCAATGCACATTATACAGCAGATGTCAAATAAAAGTATGTATTACTCTAAAAGTGACTTACGGCGGATGCTTTCATTTCATTACAGAACTTATTTCAGTCAGCAGTCTGTTTGAAACAGGATACACGCCATTTGATTAATAATTCTGCATCACGCCTGGATGTGTGCGCGCATGTCTGCGTTTCTTTGTCGTTCCAAAGTGGCCTTTTCTGCCTGTAGACTGGAAACACCTTTCCTCCTCTTTCACCCTGGACAATAGCAGAGAGGACCAAAGAATTTCTATTTGTCCTCGTCCTTTGTCACGCTGCATTAGCGTTATTTCCAGCCACCTGAGCCCATCACACTCGATCAAGGGCCATCTATACACACAAGTCAAAATCATTCCATTAATAAGTCACCTCCGTGGTATTTAAGTGAAGCTTGGGATTTAAGACTTCCTCTTTGCTTGGAGGAATTCGCCGGGCCTTTCGGAGCTACCTTTGTGTGACTTATGTGCCTCCGGTGGATTAGGAGTACTCAAAAGCCATTTAAATCACAATCCTCTGCGTTCCAAAGCAATGCTGGAAGGACAATGTAGTGTAGTGGAAAAAAAGCCCAACAAGTACTAGGCTGATAGTTATAAAGCAGCCATATTCCAAAGAAGGGCCCATGAATAAAAGTGCAAACCCCTCTATTAGGGGGATGTGCCTGAACTTGAGCTGAAAGGAATGTTTTGGATTCACAACGATCCTGTGTGTGAGACTTTGTGTGTGTGTGTGTGTGTGTGGTTGTGAGGGTTGAGTGCATGTGTGTCTGAGTGTGTGAGAGCATGAGTGTGCTGCAAAGCTCGGCATGAATAGATGACTTGACCCCAGGTTAGCATGTTTCATGTATGCGCAGGAATTCACTGAAAACTGAATTCAGTGTTGTGCACAGCTGCACGCTGCTTCCTCCGTGGTACCGTGGACATTCTGCATGTCTGATACAGCCATGAAAGATGGCCTCTGTGTAAAAAAACATCTGCGTAAAAAATTATGCATGCTTTCGGCCGTCTGCAGCCATGCTATAGCTCTATCCATATCTGTTTTTATCATGAGAGACTGTTTGTGTGCCTCCTCATAAGCTCGTGTTTGTGCGTCACATGTGTGGTCAGAAAAAGCGAGGCCGTTTCCTTCTGAAAAATGCCGGGAAAGGGACATAAATCTCCGCGGCTCCCGGTGGGACGTCACGGAAAACGGAGACCTTAAAGGCAAGCAGCCTCGCAGCTCGGGGGAGGAACGCAAACATCAATCGTGGAATCCAAGGAGAACGTGTTCTGGGTCCTGTCGGATGCTTAAAACCAGGCCAGGAAGTGTGTGTGTGCGTGTCTGACTGCGCTTGGCTTTTCTCTGCATATGTGTGTGTCTTTGTGTGGATGTGTCGGTGGATTTGTATGTGTGTGGATGCACGCTGAAGGCTTCGGTGTGTGTGCAGACTTCTCTGAAAATGCCCTCCCAGACTCCCCTTCTGGGGTGGAAACGGGCAATAAATAGCAGGGTATCTCCTGGCGGCGGTCCAGAGACCGAGGCCCTGGCAAGGAAGTGACTCATTTCAGCGGAGAGAAAAGGAGGGGTAGGGGATAAGAGGATTTTTGTGTCTCTTATTATCAGTCAGCCAAGGCAAACCACACTGGCAGGCCAAAGAGGGAAGAGAAGGAGGTGGGGAGGAAGTGGGAGGAGGAGGGGGGTAAGGGAAGGTGGTTTGGGGAGGAGGAGAAGGGGGGAGGCGCTGCCAGTATGATAGGGCCTCTGCTGCTGGTATTTGGCTCTTTTTAGGAACCGGCTTGTGACCCTCTGTGTGCTCTGAGCCAACGAGCATGCTGGGACTGCGTGTTTGCTAACACCTGAGCGCTGAACGCTCGTCCTGCATATCCTGGGTCCTTCTCACTTAACGTGAAAACCCTCTGCTTTAGGAAAGTGTCTCTCTTTTAGCCGTGAGGGGGGAAAAAGCTCTGACTGAGCTGCCCCTGTTTTCCAAGCCAAAGTGTTTCAGGTAGGTAAGTAAAACACCTGAGTAGACAGGGAATGCTGTTTTATGTGTTTGTGGCCATGCACTGCATGTGTATGCGTGGCAAGAGCTGGATGAGGGTCTGGAGCTAATGTCAGCCAAACACTTCTAAATTTACTGGTGTGCGCACAGGTACAGTCAAACTTTACCCTTTAAAGGAAAAAATGCTTTGGCCATCATTCCCAGCAGTTATGATGAAAAGATTTGATGCTCAACAAGCATCAAAATGCTTTAAATGAAACATTTGTGGGATCATTCAACAGTGGTTGAAATCCCCCCTTTCACACCTTTCTGATGTGGGGACTTGCTTCTGTTGTGCCTTCACGCAGCATTTGACCAGGTGGGCAGGTGAGAAAGTAAGAGAGATTCCATCAGGTGTGTCTCTGGGACGTCGTGTCTGCGGTGTGGTTTTGTTCCCTCCTCCATTCAGCTGCAAACCCCACCAGGCGTGATTCAGAAGCAGAGCTGGTTGCCTGCCTGACTTGTTAACCTCCTGAGATTCAGCTGATTTGCCATTTTTCCTTGATATTTATCCTTCTACCACGGGGAAGCAGGCGTCATAGGCTGGGGTTTCCTTTTCTGTTTATTGTTGAGTGAATGGCAGCTATCAGCTCCGTCGGAAGTGTCGCAGACGGGGCGACGATGTTACGCCCTCGGTGGAATATGAGGGCAAGATTTGCAGGCAGACTTCAAATTTGACCTACGGTACTTGCCGTAGTTGTGCATACGGACATTTTGTGTCACTTTTGGTTACGCACATTAAACATGAACATCAATTAGGAAAAAATAAAAGCACATATAAATACTCAGGGAATCTTGTTAAAGCTAATTTGGAGCCACCTTAAATATGAGGGTGTTTTTAACCTGTAACCACATTATAAAAGCTTTAAATTTGCTCATGTTAAGCACTCCATCATTGCTGTGCGGTCAACAAAACAAGAAACAATAAAAACAAATAATAGTCAACTGAAAATAGGACTGAAAACACATCACAGCAGTGGCACACTGCGTGACAGATGATTTCTAGGAAGCGCCGCACAAAGACACCACGCCAGCGAGCGCCGAACATCAAAGATGGCGAGAACATTAAATAATGAGAATCTTGCTGAGTTGCACTTTCAGGCATTTATCTGGCTGTTGAATCCACAGCAGCAGCAGAACAAGCCTCCTGTTCCCATTATCAACACTACACATCCGGTCTGAAGGGGCCTTTCAACTGCATAATCATAAGTCACACAATGAAAAGCCACCACTGTTAAGCAATGAACACCTACCTCCACTCTGTCCCATCTGAGTTCCCAGGTGGGTGTACAATATGCTAGACCTTTGTTCCGTGTGTGTGTGGAAAAGCACACACTGTCAACACGGCAGAGAAAAGCTAATATTTACCACGTATGGCCTCGGCTTTAATATTAGCTCGAGGCGCTAGTCGAGGGAGAGCAGAGGTCTCACTCTGGTCTCGCTTTCTACCTGAAAGCAACATCCCCAAAAACATTTTCACGAGTGCTTTATTAGACAAGACAGAGGAGAAAGTCTCTTAGAAATGAAGCTGGAGGTGGTCTGGGTGGTGCTGCAGATCAACAAGGAACTCCTGCTTCTTCTTCTTCTTCTTCTTTATCAGATTTTGACATGTGGGAAGTGTTTGATTGCACGTATTGAGGTTTGTGTACCAATTCTTTTTAAAATTTTTCCTACATTATAATATCACAATGTCGAAATTTCACTTTTACTTGCAATCAGCTTAAATTTCAGAGTGAGAAAGCAGGTGAGAATCAACATTATGAATGTCTTAAGTATGAAACTATCACAAGCAGCTACTCAGAGTATCTGCAATACAGGCAAATTACAGGGATATCAACCAGATGAAATGTCTGCAATTACATAATATCTTAGTTTTAGCTCTTGATGACAGAGCTAAGCTTTCCGTGGCAGTTTAAACGGAAAAACTCCAGTGATTAAAACTCACATTTCTCTTTTGTACAGTACATACAGTCTTACAATAGCCTTGTAGTAATCTCCACAGTGATCTTCTCCAATCCACACAGCAAATACCCGGTGCATATTTTCCCTCTCTGCTCCTGAACCGAGTTCCAAACAGGAAATGATCTCGGGGCCATTTCTATCCTCGTGGCCCGGACCAGCGCAGAGCATATTCAAGACGTTGGCTATGTCCCCCGTCTCAGGAAAGAACTCCAGACGAGTTCTTGTCCAAGCATTTCAGTTAAATACCGCATGAAATCGCCAGAGGATTTGAAATGAGTCAAGCTGTGGGGCTCTGGCGCGGGACCCACATCAATATCCTACTTATGCCGGTGGCCAGGTGTTGAGGGGAAATTCTCAATTGAATATTGTATCCAGCTTTCTGGGAGCTCGGGGAGCTGTATCTTGTGTGGATATTCGTTTCTCCGCCTCGCTATGCGCCCCGTCTCCTCTCCTTCCGTCTTGTTTTTGGCATTCCTCCGATCCGGGCCGAGTGCAGTCTGCTGTGGCTCCCACTTGCACACCTGCCACGAAAAAACAGCTGTGGTCCGGCACAACATCATTAGTGCAGCTGAAAGAGAAGGAAAGGCCTGCGCAGTCGCCCCCCCTCACCCTCTGTTTACTCTCCCCAAGAGTTCAACTGCAGGGCATCTGTACAATGGACAAACATTTTTACGATAAAGACGTGCAAAAATCGCCCCCCCTCCATGTGCTCTTATGGCTAGGACGTGTAACACGATCACAACGAAACCTGTGGGAGAGCAGGGGTGCTGAAAGAAAATTTTATACCTCAAGATAAATATGTCTTTTTAGGGTGTTCGCTCCACGCAGCTGTACAGTGGAGGGCTTTAGGGGTAACCCTTGTGCATTTATCCCTTGCAGCTAGGGTTGCTGCACAACCATGACCGAGGGTTTTGGTAAAGCATGAAAAATGAACTCTCTTAAAATGAGGTTTTGACCCTCGCAGGCAAGACCTCTTAACACCAGACCAGAAATCTCTCATCAAGCCGTGTATTTACAAGCAGTCAAGAAACACGGGAATGTATTACGTATATTGCTGTAATCGATATGTGCTTGGTGCATGTGGAGGACAAGGAGAGAGGAAGTGCTTCCATTGATTTGTAAAGATACAGGAGTGTAGGCCTCTCTTAACAGCCTCTGTTCTTCCAGAAAACAGAGGAGGGAGATTTGACCCCTGTGGGTACCAAGGGCTGCTCCGGAGAGCAGACGCCAAGCCACAGACCCAAGACTCCACTGTAAAAAATGTCCATTTTAACAAGTCTCTTTATTTTGCTCAAGTGCTGCGAGGGAGATTTTCACTGCAGCCGATTATTGTAGAAATCACACTTCACTTCCCCGAAAGAGCTGTAGCACAAGGACTGACTGTGTGGTTTGTTTGCTTTCAGCTAATGCTTGAATCATCAGTCAGAGCTTGCATCACCGTTCATGATGCAACGTTAAGGTGCTGCTTCTGAAGTTCAGTCTAATCCTGCGTCTAACTGTTTCTATCTTAGCGCAAAAGTTAACCTATGTAAGTCCAATATAAAAGGTAGGAGGAACTAGTTGATATTATCTGAACGGACGCATTTGAAAGTGGAATTAGAAGACGGCCATCACAGAGATGGCAAGACGCATTCATTATCTAAATCTGGGGATAAAAGCGTGCACACGTTCAGAGAGTCTTTTTATGGAAGACATTCATTATTGTTGCAGATGGTTCCTTCGTGCATTCTCATCTCCCCTCACTGCGCAAATCGCTGCATGAAGTGGGTGTAGAGCTACTGATTTGGTCATTGACACAATGAATTAAAACAATTCTACTTGAGGATTTGTTTGTTCACATATTGAACACATATACGCAAAAACACCACGACGCAGACTGCAGGGGGTTAAACCACAGCTGATCAGTACTGTTAACTTGGCACTTTCAGGACTTTCATTGTCTGTTTAGAAGCTCTTTTGGGGCTTTTGATACAGTTTTAAAGTTGTAAATCATAATAGCGTGTGCTCAAATGAGTGATGATGACAAAGCATGAACTGGTGGAGTGTTTAACCAGATACCTGCAACCCAACAAATCTGATGAAGCAGAGTCTGGAGAGCAAACGTGCCCTTTTTTAGTGCTTCACTCCACTCCAGATGGTTATGATAACATATAATTAAGAACAAACAACAGTACAGTAGAATGCTGGTTCCAACTTTAAATTAGTTTTGCAATTTCATGGTCACCATTTGAGGTCGATAAATGTACAACTTAATTCCACTTTCATTAAATGAAGTTTGGTAGCGTGACATAATTTCATTTCTTTTTCCAGAGCAACTCCACTTATTAAAGAAATACTGAATTATTGGAAAAAGTGATAACAAGGTCGATCCCTCCACTTATTTCAAGGTGATGTCACTTGGCTGAAGAATTTTCTGGGAACAATTGTAGAAAAGTGAAATCATCTCTTTTCCCTGTTAGCTGTTTTTCTTCCTCCGAGTACAAAAAAAAAAAAAAAAGACTCAACGCTGGATTAAGTAACCTGTTTAGATGAATATTTCTTGCAGTGGATCCCTACCGGAGAAAATCAATCCGTCACCACGCGCACAGGAAGGAAGCCTAGGCTGGGGAGAGATACTGCTCTTAATGACATGTCTCTGTGTGCCTGGACCAGAGGGGGAAGTAACCGGATATTTAAACAGAGATAAGAGTGTGTGCCAAAGGGGCTGGTATTGGATATGACTGAAACCCCATGGCAACCGGCCGGGGCTATCGGATATGGAAAGGTAAATAGTAATGCAGCCGTAGCATGTTTTAATGCTGTAAATTAAAAGCTCATGTAACATTCATGCGAGGGTGATATATAGGTGGTCAGCTTCTGCCAAGTTTTCATTAGTGATTTCCTCCAAGCTTTTAGCAGCGCGCTTGTTTTAAATCAAGATTTGGAACATGCGTTTTGGCTCATCAGGATCTGTAAGCAGAAATCAGATATGCTGTATTTCCAAGCAAGAACATTCGCTGCCATACCGTGATGAAGGAGATGAAAGTATCATTTGCTTAACCCTCTCAGACAAGAGGAGGAAAGAAGATGAGAAAAATGTGTGTTGGTACGTAGTGGGAATGACAGAGCTCGCTTACCTTTCTTTACATATACTGTATATGCTGATATAATCTACTCCTACATTTTCCAGGGTGGCTTTGACGAGGACAGGCCTCAACTTGTCGCATCCAGCTGTGGGTTATACAAGTTCCTCACAGCTTACCTGCAGCCTGTGCTGTGGTTGCACTGCATTCTGGTCTGATGAGGCTACTGTGGATGGAGGAATCAGTGTTTTTGCCTCCTATGAACGTCCTTTCTGACTCTTTCCCAAAACCAAGAGGTCCCTCAAAGAAATGAAACATGCTCGCCGGTTATCACAACGTAATGCAAAGCATGCATGTTTAAGCACAACTCTGTGGAATACTTGTAACGTGAACTGTAGCCAGAGCTGTAGAGTCCTGTCTCAGAGTGCTCTAAAATCCTGCTGTCATATTTTGGTGTCTGACAAGCCTTCAAACCTTTCACTCATACCTGTTGCAATACAACCTCCAATTCAGTTCTGCCTTGGAAGTGTTGGAAATGCAACTCCATCAACAGCCCCTCATGAAAAAATGCCATCCTCATTCATTTTAATAAATACAGGGCTCTGACACAGCAGGAATGCTAACGGCAAAACAACGCAGGGTTGTCTGCCAAAAAAAAGTGTACTCACAATGCAGCGTCATCTGGCAATGCGCTACTTTGCTCAGTCAAGCTTGTGGAGGTGCACGTTCTGCATACATTACAGTGTAAACTGTTTAAATCTATTGTTTGCCTGCTGATCATTGAGACTGTGATCATGATTGTGATCATGACAGCTTTGTTTCATATTTTTATGAAAATCTCTGCCGTGCTCAGGTGTCTGATATGCCTTCAAACTTGTTGATGTGTTACTCAAAGTGGATTTCCTAAATTGTAATTGTCCTTCTTAGCAGTTCTTGAAACAACAGGCACTCAAGGACAAAAGGTTTCTGCAGCATATGCATGTTTCCATGATCCACGTTTCCATGAAAGTGCAGAGGAAATCATCATTTTAGCACATTGTCAGACAACAAACCAGTTGTTTGCCTATGCTGTTTAAACGGATGCAGAGGTTGAAATGTTCACTGAAAATGCCCCAAAGTACCGACAATCTAGTGAGAGTTTTTTCTGGAGATTTTTTCTCCTTCAGTACATTACCTCATTGAAGCAATTACCAAATAAAGTTTAGTTTTATATTTTTGCCTTTGCCTTCTTTTTTCAAAATGTCAACTTCATAACTCTCATTCAAACCTCACATTGCAAGCACCCTGTAAATTGTAGTCAGTTCCAACCTCCATAATGGATGTAAAAACTGAAGCACGTACGCTGGATGAGTCAGACTCTCCATTCTCTTAACCACCAATGCTCAAGGTGCCCATGAGCAAGGCATTAAACTGCCTGGCTCTTCCAATGGCCATAGATAAAACCTGTCATAGCTCTGGGAAGTTCCCAGAGATGAAAGTGACGTGAAAGTGAGGCAGAAAAGAGTAAATATATTTTTAAAAAGGGGGAAAAACAGCAGTGTCATCTTTGCCTTTTCTTTTCACTCCCCTCTATCAGTCAGCTCTGTTCAATGTTGGGTCTGCATAGCCAGATCAGGTTCCCTCGCTCAAAAAGACTCTTGTAATAGGAGCAGGTTAGCTTTGCACATACAAAAATACACAAGTTTGCTGCTCTCTTAGTGGGTTGGACCTGAAATCATATGGAACATATCTTTCCTTTGCGGTTTCATGATAATGCTCCCAGACAATGCAGCCTTCGCCAGAGGAAATGATTAAACTGTGTTTTGTGGCGTGTTTGTTTTACTTTAAGCCATTTGAATCATTAGTCTCTCTGGAAACCATGAGAGGTATTCCTCAAGTCTCAAGTGTGCGTCTGAAGAGTTGTTGACATTTTGAGATTTTATATTTTATGAATCCATTTATTTGTTCAGAGTGGTTAACTCTGAGTCTAACAGTGGAGTCATCTTAGATTCAGTCCGGTGGTACAGCGTGAGGCTCAGTAACAAAATATTCCTGTGATGCGACGGTGATCACGTATGACAGAAATTCCAGAGAAGGTAATGGGAGCTTGAAGAGGAAGCAGAGGTGGATGTGGATCAGGGGGATGAGGGTATCATGAAATATTTGCTCAACAGATGGGTTTTGAGCCACTACTGACTGTCACTAACCCCCCCAGCCCCGACATACACACACTCTGTCCATTTTCGAGCACCTCCAACCATTGGCAAGGCCGCAGTCCCAACCTCCGCCGGCCTCGGGATCAGGTGATGCTCTGCAAAAGGATTAGCAGCAACTGGATCCTTTTGGCATAGGCACAGGAATTTTCATTACAATGATCTTGGGTGTGGTGTGCCAGGAATGCATCCTCAATAAGAAGGAGAGGAGGTGCAAGGTAGTGGTGGGCTGGAGGGGGTGATGGCGGTGGGAGTTTTGGCATTTCACGTCTCTTCCCAGTCCAATACCTCATCTCATCTCATCTTATTCCTCTTTTCATGTAGAGTTTTTAAAGCATGAACACCACCAGCTGCTGTCATGTATGTACATGAATTAATGTGACAAATATGTGAAATAGCATCATTGAAGAGAGACCAGACTACCCCACCCTCGACTCCATCCTCAAACTCCATCCGCATGCAGCTGGAAGCTCTGGGAAAAGCTACTAAGTGGACCTCAAGTTAAGATTATTTTGGTTTGTGCAATCCTGTGATTGACAAGTGAAATAGAAAGAATACATTCAACAAAGTACAATATGCACAATAACAACATAAACACGCAACATTTAAATCAATGAAATGCCGTCTAAACTAATTCAACCAAAAATGACACTTTGATGAACACTTTTTATCATATTATTTCACCAATCATACATGAGAGTTTAAAGATTAGATGTATTTTCCATCAGTTTTGAAAGATGACAGTGTTTTTGCCTGGTTATGCTCATGGGGAAATGTGCTCCAAATGTCAGGGCTTTCATATTTTTGGCGTTGGTCTTTGAAGTGATGCTTCAATATGAGTCTCATTGTGCAAAGACAGTGTGACTGAGAAGCTGTGAACTACCCAGACTTTGCATTTGCACCAGGTAGTGTTGCACATACAGTGCATGGCCCAAGTGATAGAAAGACGACTTTGAAAGCCAGAAATAACATAACGTGACATCAGCAAACTGCTCGCTCTTCAGACCGAAATGATGTTTATCTGTGTCGAGGTGGTGACAAGATTCAACCACATTCACTGACTAAAACAGCAGTTTGCAGACGTTTCCTCATGCAGGATGCATAATTCCTCTTTGCTGAAGCTACCTTGAGTTGTGCAGCTTTATATGGAACTCGATCTGTCACCTGAGGGCATGTTGTACCCATATCACAGGGAATAACGATGTGCTGATGACTTCATCCTGAAACTGTTGGAGAATTGATGCTTTGCTGTTCGTCATGCAGCGGGGCCTCGACTTGTTTACGATCATTTGCTCAGACTGCACATCAGATTTGTGAGTCTTTTTTTTTTATATAAAATCTAATCTTCACTTGAGTAATCAAACAGGTGTCTGGTGTTTAATCTGGCAACTGAACCTGCATTTAACAAGTTTTTCCACTCCGGTCCCCCTGCATTGAAATTTCATTCTCTTTGTTTAGTAATGTAATGCTATCATTGCGCTGTGCACTCACTGAGAACTGACGACCGGGCGACCATGGCTGAAAGGTCTTTCCGATTGCAGGTCACGATTTTGGCGGGGGGCGGGGGGAGGGAGAAAACTCATGGGGCACAGCTCTGGAATTACCTCCACAATTGCAAAGTGAAAGCCGTTCATAGAGGGGGGCAACAAAGAGCTCTCTGTCTGGGCAGCGCCTTTTGGCCAAGGAGAAATACTATCTGCTGCCACGGCCCCCCCATCCTGCCTCTCAGGCTGATTACGGCAGCGGGGCAGGGTGGGCAGAGTGCCGCGCCAGTGCCACGTCCCACAGCTCCATTGACAATTGTTGCGGTTGGCTTCCTCCATTTACATGAAGAGGAGGGGAAGGAACAAAAGTAGCTGTTAAAGTCTTTGGTGTCCAAGTGTGAACCATGAACCTACGATTGCCCAGTGCATCTCAGCAAGTGTTCATGATATTCTGCAGCATTTTCCAGAGTAAGAAAAGAAGAAACTTCCTTGGTGATCATAAGGTGATGGAAGTTTGTCCTGGACAGTTCAAAATGTGGACAGTATGGCCACTTTATTAGGTACACCTGTACAATCTAATGCAGCCCAAAGCAACTGTGCTGCCATCCTCCTCCAGTTTTTCTTTGTATGTTTGGACAAACTGGAATTGCTGGGATAGCCACAAACAAAAACAACACCACCTTAAACTCCAGTAAGAAAAAAGAAAAGGACACCACCATCTGACCCACATTGTTTGACCAATAGGTGATCCCATCTTTTGGACATTTTAGAGAAAAAAAACCCCAGTAAATGGCCAGATTAAATGCTCTGTGCTGGTGAGAAGTGCAATATATGTCACTGGCTCCATTTAATCCAATTAGTAATCCTCAACCTCGCTTTCAAAGGCATTACGTGAAGAGAAGAGGAGGTGCTCCTAATCGCCGTGGAATCTGTGAAGATTCCGCAAAACACCCCCCCCCCACCAACCTTTTCTCCACAAGGTTTTCCTTATTCCAAATGTGCAGATGGCAGCAGCTGTCTGTTGAGGAGCTTGAGAAATTGCAGCAACTGGAAAGGCATTTTAATTTCTGCTATGTAAGGTGACGTCTGACATGTTCGAAGCCTCTCAAAGCCGTCGATCTACGGGATGAAAGATTTCTTTGAGGACTCTCAAGCACCCAAATCAAATGTAGACATATTATTATAGCCACTTTGGCTTATAGACTTTTTGGCTTTCCAAATATTTATTGGACCTAATGGATCAAAATCTGACAATACAAAGAGTCATTACATGTGTTGTTGGCCGGTGTGTTGCCGTTACGTGATGCTGCATTACCAATCATGGCCACTGCGCCAAAATCGCCTCTCTGCCCAGAACTATTCATGGGGCTTTGGCAGGTTAGTATACAGTACTAGAACCTCTTGTGGAGCCTTTTCAGCCTGCGAATGGTGAATGAGTGAGTTTAAATGAAAAAACATGCTGTATTTTCTAAAAAATACAGATGCTGATACTACGTTCTCAGTTACAGATCTCATTAGATATAGTCATAAAAATAAGTCATAAAAAAAACAAAACATTCAGGACACGTTAACGCTAACATCCGTTAATTCCACAACATGAAATATTCTCAAAATGAAAGCCTTCATTCAGTTACTCCTCCTCCTTACTGAATGGGAAAGTTCTGCTTGGCCACTCCTCCTCCTACTTGGGGGGAAAAAAAAGAAAAAGAAGAGGAGAAAACGTTGAGAGCGGGGTTACACCGGTGCAGAGAGCAGTTGGAGGAGAGGAGGAGCAGACCACTGAGAGAAGAGGAGTAAGCGAGCGAACTTCACCACAACAACACAAGTCCCCCACCCGCCCTCACTGCACCTAACCCCTCGGTCCTGAATCGCGTCCAAATCTTATACATTCACAGGCCGGGGCTGGCCAACTTTCACAGCTGTCACACATTTTCAACAGATTCCACCAGCCCTAGATGAGGCTGGGGAGAAGACATTCCTGCGCCATTACACATTGGCTAAAAGGAATTACCGTTAACATCTGATATTGTGGAAGTGGGAAATTTGCCACCCCGACCTTGCCCAAAGCACTCCGGAACTCAGGGTCATGGATTTATTATCTCAGATGGCCCTCAGAGGTCACCAGGGGCCGTTTTTTTCCCCCCTCACTGTTCCGGCAAAAACCCCTGCAGCCCCAAGTGTGCTATTCATTAAGTACACTGTGCAGCTTTGTGTGGGGGGGTGGGATGGGATGGGATGGTGGGGGGTTGTCTCGCAGGGGTGGGAGACACATGTTACTGTTGCTCTACGGGTATTTGTCATAGGAACGGCATGTCTTGTCAGACTGAGAGGCCATTCCCAGCTGTTGGGCTGCAGCACCGTGATGCGGCCTGAGCCAATCCCCCCCTCCCCCGACCCCCCGGAGCAACCATGGCCACATAAACAGGATGCCTTCATGTACAATTGCACAAGTGTGGGAGACAAATCCCAGTTCAACACTTCTGCTATCTTTTTATTTTCTTAAATGAGAGTTCGGTTTCACATCCATCAGAAATATCTCCTCATAGTTCTTGTTTTGATTTCTTACTATTTGCGCAGCGTGTGCAGACATGCAGCAAAGAGCTCTCGATTTTAAAAATATTTCCAGTTGTTCAATTGTCACTAAGATGTGACAAACAATACTCCACAGTCAGCAGCGTCGCTAAAAGCTCGGTGAAGATGTGCTTGGAGGTAAATGCTAATGTTAGCATGCTAACAATCAATCAAACTGTATTCAAAATATATATATGTATATAAAATTATTCAAATAAAATTATTAAAATGAAACAGTAAAACCAATAAAATTGATTGAGAAAAATGTCAAAATTTAAAAACAAAAATCAAAAATAACAAAAACATATAATGCTAACATGCTAATGCTCAGCAGGTGCAATGTTTGCCATGGTCAGTTTAGCGTGTTAGTATGTTAACATTTGTTAAGTAGCACAGGACTGAAAGTACAGCTGAGTTTGATGGGGATTTCATTAGTTTGCCATGTATTTGTTCATAAACTACATTATCGGACGAACTAAACTTTGACCTGTTAATGGCGCTACATAAAAGTTTATGTCCACACTCCTTCAGCAACAAAAGCAGTTTGGTTAAAGTTACGGAAAGATTGATTGCTGCTGACTCATTTTTTTAAAGTGTTTTTTTTCTGATGAGTTCCATATAAACGTAATTTCTAGAGGACATGGCTCAAAAGTCAGTAAACTTGTTCCTCTGTGACTCATTGACTCAGTTTGAGTCTTGACCAAAGTGGTGGACTAAACGTCCAACGCTGCTGTCTCTAGTCGTGCGGTATGGACAAAAAGAGTTGTGCAGTGGACACCAGGCCCCTGGTCCTCATGCAGCGTTCAGTTGACTTTCCTCTGCTTGTCTGACACAGTTTGACATGAGGGGACGGACGGACTGTGTCTCATTACGTGCTAAGCGGAGGGGAAACACTATAACAAAAGTCACTCGAGCAATTTCACAGAGGTTCGGGGAGGGGGAGCTCACATGCTAAATCTATTGTTGCTTCTCAAGTGATGAAGACAAGAAAATAAATCTGGTACCGTTTCCAAATATCTCAAGGGCATTTTATTTTCCTCAGCAAAGCAATGTCAATGAAGATATTTATCTTTCACAATATATTTCTGTAATTTTATACAGCTATTTGACTAGTCCTAACTACATTCAGTGATCTCTTACAGTCTGTCATGAGTGAGTTTTAAAATTTGGAGCCTGTTTCAAAGCACCTGCAGTGTTGGCACATTCAAAAACCATTCCCTCTTAAAACATCTTTTTCTGAATGCTCATAACAGCTAAATATTTATAGAAAGTCGTGGTGCCAAAGTAACCCACCACATTTTCTAAATAAGCCTTATTTGAAAATAAGGTCCAGATGTTTCACGTTTTTGGTGCACGATGCAGACGGCTGTGAGGAGTCAGTGTGTGTTTTCACCGTTTCCATGACTGGTAGTACGATGATGGTCGTCTTAGTAATTTCAAGGCAACCCCAGCGCTCCACTTCCAGGAAGTAAAGCAAAACTATGCCGGAGCCTGCGTCATCCAGTGAGTCAACTAAACAGTCTGGAGGGATATCTGTGACAGAGTCCAGACTCAGTCATTCCTCCTTCCTCTCACTTTCATGACTGTTCAGTTTCCTCACTGGCAGCACACTAGGTCCAAAAGCATTTACACTACTACGTACTAAAGCTCTTTTTCAGCATGAACAGAACATCCTCTTGTTACTGGATTTGTCACATGAACAGAGCGTTATCCTTTGCAGTACGTTCCAGAGCAGTATTATATTGTAGGATAAGTCAGAGGATCTGGGGTCGCATTTATGAAACAGACTTAGGATCAGTTTTGATTAAGCAGAAAACCACGTATAAGTGATCATGTATAAAACCTGACTTTGACATGCAAACGGTCTGATCTCTAAGCAAAGTCTAGAGCCGCAAATGATTTTCCTGCTGGTTATAAAGGGGTACTGCAGTTTGGGACACACATGCATCCAAGCTTGTGGTGAACTTTGCATGGGCTGCATGAACAATATGTGCTTTTTCCAGCGATTGCCACAATGCATTGGTCCATTTGGTAGAGCTCCGGCATGCCAGCCCCCCCCCCCTGTTGCCTTAATACTGCGATTATGTAGGCTATATTTTTTCCCCTTATAGTTTATGGTTAGACCATTTCTTTTAAATATCATCCAAAGTTCCGTCTTTCTGTCTCACCTCATTCACTGCAGCGCCGACATACTCTCAAGCTGCGTATTTGGCCTTGTTTGTCAGCCACTATTTAGTCCACCGAATAATTTGTGTTGCCTGGCTTTAATCTCCTGTACCATCACTGTGATTTCATCCTCCAAAAAGTTTGCTCTTGTCTTTTGGTCCATGGCTATTCCTGACTAAACGCTCATTTGTGCTGGCAGTATATACGGAGAGATCTCAAGGCAGATGCCATCAATTTAAGCTGATTAGAGATTTATAGATCACAGGTGCATAAGTTTCAAATGAGATTGTTAGAACCTGCTGAAGCAAAGTTTTTTATGCTCATCATCTTTTATGAATCGAACGTAAGCAGTCGGAAAGTTCAAGAATAAGTCTGAGAACGTTTTTATAAATGAGGCCCCTGGGGTTGTACAGCAGAATATGATAAGAAATTGTTCATCATCATCATTATCCAGGTCAGTCTCTCTGAGATCAAACCCTCTTTTAACTCACTGTCAAACCTTTACATTGATCGGATGATTGCTGGGAAAGTTTGCTTCAGAGGATGAAGCCAAAGGATTTTGTGATTCCCTGACTTTCCATCTGACACCATCATGAAGTTCACATTTGTGATTTGGAGTGAAATGTCCAAACAACTCTCACACTTCTGAAACAGACTTATTATAGTCAGAGCCTGTCTGGCACAGTAATGGTTAAACCAAGTGGATGTTGGTTACATACTGTAACCCAAGATTCTATGAGTATAGGCTCTTGAATCACTCTCTGATTTCTGTATTTTCCATCACTGACCACAGATTCCAGTCATGTTAGTGTCACAGAGTTGATGGCATTTGACATTTAGAGTGTTTGTGCTGCAGCCACAGCATGAAAACAACCCTTTCTGTCAGAACAGAAACTATTCAAAGCAGAAAGTATTGCAAGTTTTAATATTTAGCCTAAAGTTTGATTTATTCAGCTGACTTACACCTTGAGTCTTCACAAGCCACAGCAAGTCACTTTGCTGCACAGGTCATGGGCCTCGAAACCTTTCTGTAACACTTTAAACTCTGGTCATGAACAGACATTAAGGGTCTGAGAACGCTCTTTTTCTTGTCTGTGATATCACTTTCCAGCTTAGTGCTGCTCTCTCGCACACCAGGTGTGAAAATATTGTTTGAGAATTGTGGTTCTTTCCCAAACGGTCCTGTCTGACTAACACCACAGCGGAACATTTACATAAAGCAGGACTTTATTTGAGAGCGCGAAAGTCAGTATTTTTAGATAAATTATTCCAGAAATGTCTGAAAAGGTTTTAGTTGGAAAATCTGCATTAGGAATCAGATATAGAGGAGAATAGAGATTTGTAACAGACAAATGTTTTTTCACGTTGTTGGGGAAAGTCCCATTTGCATTACAATCCTTACCATAATTCACATCTAAACTTTAAAACTTTTACAGGAGGAAAAGAAGTTCCTGTCCACCTGTGTATTCCTCCACGTAGACTAAACAGAGACATTCCTCAGTGGAACGGGTTAATGTAAATATGCCAAATACAAGCTTTGAAGGCAGCCTCGTTGATATTGATATCCCATCGCTGCAGCACCTGATATTAAAAGGATCCCTGCCAGATGACTGAAAAGAAAAAAAAAAAAACTTGTCAAGTAGCTCTCACTCTGCTGTGCCTTCAGGGCTGAGTTCTTAGCTTTCCTTTTGTCTGAACGACGATCCGGACAAGTCTGTCATTTGACCGTCTCCCTCTGCTGTGTACACTTCAGATCTAGCCCTGACAGACTATGAATCATCTGTTAGGAAACTAGGTTAGAGCACAATAGGCTCTTCATAAAGCGAGGCAAGGCCGGGTTGTAAAGCAGGAGAGAACGTATGCGCGGCGGCCATCTTGGAGCTGAAGTCTGAGGAAACACTGGATAAGGCCTCAGTTTGTTTTGCTCTTTGCTCTGTCATTTTTAAATCCCTTTTAAAGCAAGATTCATTTCAGGGTGAAGCAATAAAATCCCTGCAAAGTAAGCCGGGCAAGCAGTTTAATGACAGCTCCAATATTAAATCCGACCACAGTTTTTCTGTATTAACATACACGATAGAAAAAAAAGAGCATGCTTTCCACAGCAGTTAGCCTTTTCTCGCCATGCATTATTAAAAATACCATCAATATTGACACTGTAGGCTTATAGTCCAGAGAGACTGGGAATTTTGCCTAAATATTTTAACAACCTCTCTTCAATTTCTACCTCTTTCCCCCACGAGTCCGCACCTACAGTGTTTCAGGCCCTCTATAATATGGAGTTGCTGGCTGTGCTCTGTGTCCGGTCTACCTTACAGCAAGGAAATTAAATGTTAAATATTTACCATTCCCCTGGTATGTGACCCCACAGATTCCAGCTGTGATGGGTAGCAGCCACATTCCTCCCACAGGAAGTTTATCCTTACTCGCTTTCTTTTTTTTTTCACCTCCTCCCTGTCCTGACAGTGCTTTTGAACATGGCCAGTGGCTTAGGCATCAGCCTAAATCTCTGTCTTGAAATACACTAACATGTCACATGTGTCACTGCAGCCGGACGTGAGGCTTTCCAGGACTAACAGGGTGTTTTCAACGGCTGTCATACGCAAAGTGAAATCTTTCCAGCTCTGTTCCACCACAGATCAGACCCATCTGATTACTTTATTTTCTTTGAATTAAAAGTAATTACATTTTCATCCTTTGCTTCAAACAGTTCATAAAAGATTTATGTGCTAAAATCCCAGTGACAGGTTAGACTCTCCTGGGAGTAAAGTGATGCACTTCATGATTTTGGCAACAGCTACAGGAATAAACAAGAGTAATTGAGTAGTTATGATGAAATTATACAAATGCTGCAATTTGCTGCAGTGCTTTTATTATACTTTTTGAAAGCATCTTGAACAGATTTGGTGAAATATTTGCAGGGCACAAGTTTTAAGAAAATAAATAAATTCTGTTATATTGAAATTAAGTACCTAAAAGTGCCTAAGAAATGCCCCAGATATGTTTTAGGACGTGTATAAAACACTATCATTTGACTAATAATGCATTTCATATATAATTTTTCTACCAAAAAACTCTATTATTGTGCTAAAATCATTAAAATCACATCTTCTTCTCCCCCTCTGATTGGAAACAAATCTAAATATATGATTATGTCTCATTTAAAAAGTTTAACTGCTTCACAGGAGGCTGCAGCTTTCCACATCACACTTCCGTAAGTTGAATATCGGCTTCCAAACTATTTGTGATGTCACAAATCTCCAGCCCGCCTCCTTTAAAACTGGTTTTTAAATGAGCAGACAGACACTTTCCGCTTTCCCCAGATGAAAACAGACTCCAAGTTCATAAGCCTCCAGACTTCACTATTGCTTTACTCAGTTGTGAAAACTGAGAACAGTTGTGTTGTCGGCTTCTCACTCATTACTTTTACAGTACAAGAAGCTGGCAAGGCGACTGAAAAGTAGCTAACTCGTGCATTTGGATGTTACAACAATGATAACAGAGCATAAAGAGCACCAGCGACAGATCAAACCTCACTCAACAGAAACACACATCTTCGATAAACAACATGAGGAACATTTGAACGTCTCTTAGTTTCCATACATTAATTTTTGGGTCTGTTCTTGCTCAGACCAGCACCGATGAAAGCTTTGAAGTGTCTCGTCTGCATCTACACCACCAGTTGCTCTGCTTTTGTTTTAGACTGTGTTACATTAGTGCAGTAGGACATGTGAACAAGCTTATGGTTGCAGTGCTGCAATACAATGCCGACACACCGCCTGCAGGCAGTAAACTGCTCAAAATGCAGCATATAAAGGAAAAAAAGTGCTTTACTTTGACGTTTTGCGCTTTCATATCTTTTCATGTGCGTCTGCTGTTTCATGTTGCGTAGAAATAGCTATGGTGCTTGATAAAAGACTGGGTCCACATGGACCACAGCTGTTACATTTAAGGCATCTCTTTTTTTCACTTATAATCAAATGATCCATTAAAATTGCATTTTGGGACTAATCCTTCAATGGGAAAACCGCACTTTTGTCACAGCAAAGAATACAACCAAATTTCGAACATAGCTCGAGTGAAAAGAAATGGGAGTCGTCTGATTTCACAATATCCCCAGCACAAAGCATCTCTTTACCCCTAAGACCCCAGGCACCCCACCCCCTCAGATGTAGCCTTTTGTTGTGTGCATGTGACTGTAGAAATGGCTCGGTAGGAAATGCCAGACACCCACAAAAAAAGCAAGAGAAAAATAGTTGTGGGAGCCACCCTCTGCATCAATTCAGCTGCAACAAGAAGCATTTTACAGCTGGTTTATTGTTATTCCTCTGCTGTTTAAGCTGTCTTTCATGTCAAAAGTCTTTTCCTGCTTACAAATCACCGGGAAGCAATCCCTTTGGCCGCACTGCTGTGCCCTAAGCCCCTTCCTAGGGTTCAGTCCTTTGATCACCTGTATCGTTGGCCATCAAGTTAAAAAATAGAGAAACGGGCTGCTGGGATAAGCTTGTGTTCTTGTCTGGAACAGAGGAACCCCCCCCCCCTCCTTTTCAGCAATTCCTTTTTTCTTGTCTCTGCTTTCTCGATGGGCCTGGGAACAAAATCTCAGCAAAGCGGGGGGGGCAGTTGCGGTTGTTGAATTGTTTGGGAAATGATTCTGCTTTGGCTGCATTAACGAGGAGTCCTCACGGTAAACAAATTGATTAACTAATTAGCTTAGAAATGCAGCGCTGTGTCCCTGAGAGAGACACATAAGCAGTTCTAACCTTTGACCCAAGGCTTTAGATTCAATGTTAAATGTGCTGCAGTATCCTGTGAACGAGCACCACTGTCACATCGCGGCCCTCAGCCTGAGGCCCAGACCAGTTGTCACCGCTTCTGAGTTTTAAGACGTGCTTAATTGGCTTCCCTGAGTGCCCGGGGAGGGGAAAGGGAGAGAGCTAGCTTGTTACGAGCCCTTCTGTTCCAGAGGAGGGAGGGGGGATAGGGGTCCCTTATCAGCCATCGTTGGACACCTCCGGTGGCTATTAATCAGAGCCAGAGCCCGACTGGAGCCAGAAGAGGATCCGTGGAGGGGCGGGAGGAGAGGGAGGCTCAGCCTGGAGCCTTCCCTGGGCCTCACTGACACCCTCTCATAGGGAACCTCAGCAGACAGACACAAACACTCCTTCCTCCCCTCCCTCCTCAAGTCCGAGGGTATACACAAGTACAACCCCCCACGAGCCCTCCTCCACTCCTCTATCCTCCTCACTCAAATTGATTTAGGTCCCGTTTAGCCCCCTCTGGCCAGGGCCCATCCATTTTAGCTGGTGTGACAGGTTTATGTTGCCCCCTTACTGTGTTATTATATTGGTGCTGTGCTGCCAGTTACTATTGTGCTAATGAAAATTTAGCACCAGACATAATATTCTTTTTCACAGGATGTGCACTCAGCATGCAAAATATCTTGAGTGCATTTATAGGATTGAAAGCGCTCATTATTTTTAACGTTTGCAACAGGCCGGGCTGAAAAATGGTTTTATGGACAGGAAAACAACTATTAGGTGTTGTCAGCGTTGGGGTGTTTGGTAAATGAATTTAATCTTCTGTACATGCTAGCTTGGGCATGGCCTTTGACTTTTCTCCTTGTGCTCCAAATTAAAGAGGTATATCCTGACAAAAGCCTCTCAGAGCCTGCAGCCATGCTAGCAGCTCTGAGAGGCTGTAAGCTAAAGGCTAACGTCTGCATGCTAACATTCTTACAGTGACACTGCTAACATGCTGATGCTTAGCAGGTATATCGTATACCATGTTCACCATCCCATCATAGTTTAGCATGCTGGCATCCTAGCATTTGCTAATTAGGGATAAACACAGCACAGCAGTCAGATGGGAACGTCACTAGTTTTGCAGTTTTTTACGAATAAAATTTTTGACCTACATAGCGCTAGATAAAAAGTAAATGGATCATCTGGAGTGGAACATGAATTTTTATAGCAAATATCAACCTCATGGTATTGCTGGAGGAAAAATTAGAAGTCAGTTGGCTTCACTGACAACTCATCCAATGGTTGTTGAGATATTTCAGTCTGAACCAAAGTGGTGGACCAAACAATAGGCTGATATTGCCACCCCAGGAGCCTCAGCTGTACCGTGGCCACAGCAGTCACATATTGAGTTCATCTAATTCTACCACTGGAGGTCCAAATGTGCAACAAATTGCCTAAATTCTGCATAATTTCTTGTGAAACATCAACCAGAGTGTTTGTAGATTCGGTATGCAGACCTTAAAATGTGTTAATGACCAAGAACGCTTCCATCCTGCCCAGAGTTTCAAAAGCAACAAGCAGTCGCTCCAAAAGCCATTACCGATAGCGCGAGATTCATTATTACAGTGGTTCCCACAAGATGAGAGACGCAGGGGAACTTTCTGATGAATTTCAAGTTTAAATGGAAAGCTTCTGTGGAGTGCACTACAAAGCGCCATGTGTAAATATTGAATAATGAGCCGCTTTCAAGTTCTCCACTTTGTATCTGCCACGAAAAAAAGGGCATTAATGACAGCTTTTGGTGTGGTTTACATCACATGGACCAATGAAACGCAATCCCCAGAGATAAATTTGTTATTATTAGTCTCTAAAGGCACGAGATTTACAAGCCCCCATGCATTTGCACTCAAGATGTGCTGACACAATGAGACACATGTGACAAATATTAATGAGGCGCTCATTTGCTGCTAATGCATGATGCTTGAAATTAGTCATCATTTGGCGCTCAGTCAACATCACGTGGCCATGATTGCTTTGTACTTGCTGCAGATGGTGTTCATATTCATATTAATTACATTTATGTTTACATCACAGGCAGTTAGCATTTCTTTTTTAATCTAAAGTGACTCAGCATGATCACAAGAGATAAAATACAGTTGTAGAATCAGAAGCTTTACATGTGATTAACTGTGAGAAGCAGTATTAAAGGTCAGCGCGTCTGTAGCTTTAAAGTGATCATGAATGGTACAAATTCTTAGAAAACACCTGAGAAGGTTTCACTATTCTTGATGTTCAAATGAAACAACTCAGCATATTTCCTGCCTGACTCACACACAAAACATTTGCATTTAATGTAACTTGAGGTCAGGATTTCTCATGACTGAAAGAACGGAGTCATGTAAACACGCTCATTTCAGGACCTGCGTATGTTCCCGAGGAAGTTGACTCAGTGTTGCTTGGCACTGCCGTTACTCACCAGAGCTCATGGAAATAAGTGTTGAAAGTTTGTGTAATGTTTTTTTTTTTTTTTTAACAGAGCCTTTAAACTGATTATTTTTCTCATCCCATGGTCAAATGAATTCAGATGAGTCATGAGCTAACCGCCGCAGAACACTTCAGATGTGTGAGTAACACAAACACTCTCCCCTGACAGCTCCCTATGCATAAACTGGGCAGATTTCAGATATGAAAGGCGAGTTTGCCAAATACAGTGAGTATGGTTTGTGTTACTGCTTCACAAAGTCATAACTTCCGGTGCCAGTTTGAAGTGACACATACTGCAAAAAGAAGCCATTTTGGTATTTTGTATAGCAGTCAATAGAAAGAAATATCTAAAAAAACTCTACTCTCTACTGCACATCTAAGCTGAGAAATGTCTTAGAAACACCCTTAAAGACAACACGGCTCAGCGTGTATGTTAATAATGCTTCAGGTTTATGTAATACACCTTTACCTTCATCACTTAGTTTTTCAGATAATTCTTTTTTCCTGCCTTGTCCTTACAAATTTAGATATTGTTCGTCTTGGCAGCGTTTTCCAACAGAAACACGTGTTCGCGCACACACACACACACGCACAGAAGCTACCTGTGAAACCTAAGAATGTGACAGATATTAATCACCCTTTGGCATTTGAAACACTACAAAATACCGACCACGGGTGATTTCACCTCCTCTGAATGCTTCAGCGCTTTACCTGCGCAGCACTCGGCCAAATATGACACACCAGGCCTTAATCTGCATTATACAGGTAGAGGAAGGGATCAGGGCCACACACACACACACACACACACACACACACACACACACACACACACACACACACACACACACACACACACACACAAATCACCAGAGTCGCAAGAGTGTGCTCAATGTATGATTAACGCGGCTAAATGATCTGCACAAAAGGTGTGGTTGTTTGCTTTGATACTCTCAGCAGCAATGTTTGGTGGCCTATACAATACGCCTGTCTGAAGGCCTCCTTCAGTGGAAATATGAAAGACAGGTTAAATGAATCAGTCCGCTTAAGTACATTTTACTGTTATTTAGTTGTTTAAGCTGTTTTTACCGCACAAGTTTTCTCCTTTTCCTCCTTCCAACTGTTTAATTAGCTTTAGCATCTAGCATGCTCAGCTTACAATCGTGTCCAAACAAGCCGTTCAGACTCACTTCTGCCATAGCTTTCTCAGAGGTATACCTGCTCCTTTGAATCAATATCTCATTTCACAAACAGGCCGCTGGTTCCAATACTCTCTGACGAATGCCCCGTAGCAAGCGCCAATTCCAGGAAAAAAAGGGAAGCGGCTATTAACTTTGGCCATGCTACAGCGATAACTGGAGGGCAATGGTTACACAATCAGCTCCCTCACTAGATATGGTCATTGTGTTAGCTCGGGTTCGGAAGTAAACCTGAAAGCCCTGTATGACAAGCAAACAACAGGAAGGAAATAATCAATTTGGTGCTTTTAATGAACAACTCCCTATCTGGCCTCTTTGTCAGTGCAAAATTGCCACACGCTGGTTAAACATTAGTCCTGTGATAGTACAGTTTTAAGGTAGTCATGAGCAGCCGTGCGAGTCAGCACACAGGAACTTAATATGGGCGGCTTGTATTGTTTCTGCTGTGGAGACCATGAGTTCAGGGAGGATGAAGTAAAAGCAAAACGTAGCGTTTCTGTCGTTGCTTGAAATGTTCGTTGTACTTTGTGCAGGGTTGCTGTTTACGCTCTCCAGTCAGAGTGATGAGGCCTGAGTTAGACAACAGCTGAATTAGAGGACATTCAACAGATGCATTTCGGAAAGGTTTGTGTAAGAGTGATGAAGAGTCTGACAAAGCTAGATTTGGATATTGTGCTTTATTGCTTGCTTTTGCATTTAGAGTGCACTCAAGCTGCCAGATTCTTTAATTTAACCTCACTTTCTGAGACAGGTTTTGAATTTACACGTTCTCCAGAGTACACAGTGTTAGATTGGAGCGTTTCGTCGAGGTGGAGGATGAACATTAGTTTTGGTTTTTTGTAGTTTTGGTTTTTGTGCAGACATGTCTACATACAGTATTTATTTATACTTAAGAGGGAGTGATAAATGTGGAAAACTGCAGTTCCTTTCATGGATCGCACCAGCGCTGTGAGATGTGTTCCCATTGTGGGAACGCTGGATCCTCTGCTGCTGATCTTTTTAGTGGAGATCCCCCTTCTCCCAGGGGGGTTTCTCTTTGACTTAAAGAGAGATAAAAAGGGGGGACTGTCCGGGTATAAACCTAATTTTGCTGGGAATCCTGCATGTCGTGGCAGGGGAGAAGTGGTCATGCTGATGTTGAGAGGGCACGGTGAGGGGTCACAAATTCACCTCCATTCAAACTGACAGGGGGAAGAGGATGCGAGCGCCGAGAGGGTGAAAACTGCCTCGTGGTCCTCCAGTTGTATGATTTGTGTGCTTATTTTTCAGAGGATGTTTCCTTATATTTGTGTGAGTAACTGACCACACACACACAGGAGATGATGTTATCACGGCCAGATGTTCTCCAGCACAACTGACATCAAGTTTGATGGCAGGAAACATTTCAGGGATTCTTTCTCAGGACTTGAATGAACTTGAAATGTACATTGTGGATGCTCAAGAAACTCCCAACAGAATCAAGCAGAGCAGCATTTCTGTCTCACAGAGAACTTCGTCAGGATAGAGGAAATACTGAATAAATGATTTGAGAATCTCAAATATCAATGCCTTCTTACCAACCAGTCTTTCAAATTAAATGACAAAGTCATTTGCCCTCTAAAACAAGCCACAGAAGGTGTTCAGATCTGAACCTTCAAACCTACAAATCACTATTTTAGGATCCATTTCATGATGTGACAATGCCACAGTTAAAGTTTGGTTTAGGCACAAACAGGTCTTGGTTAGGTTTGGAGGGGAGATCATAGTTTGGGTAAAAACGATTTCTTCAGGGTTTAGCGACCTTCGTCATCGTGGCTACAACTGTTATTGTCAGTAAACATACGCTGACTGATGCTTGCATTCTTCTTTGGTGGACAGTTTCCTCCTCACAGGTCACAGAATGGTTTGATGAGTATGAAATGATGTGAGTCACCAGATCTCAACCCCATTGAAACCAAATAAGGGAATATCTTTTGGAAGAATGGTCCATCCCTTATGACACTTTCTGATGGGTTTTCCTTTGATTTGTCACCATCTGTATAAAAAATCATTCTGTTCCCAGACTGAACCAATCAAACTGGAGCTCGATGACAGGCTGTTACACTTGTAAAAATGTGTCTCTAAAGAGAAGCAATAGAAATGTGACTGTACGAAAAACACATAGAAAATACCACCTCACACGTATCCTTCAGCTTCAGTTGAAGGATCTGAAGCTCTTGACAGCCCGAACACCTCGCTTTGAACGCTTTCGTTCTGTCCTGTGGCTGCTGACAGGACTTTTAGGACATACCTGATTGATGCAGAAGTAGGTGGGGTGGCAGTAGAAAAGTTGACACACCAGAAAAGTGAATTACCGCGCTGCATCCTGGAATGTGAAGAACGTCATAAATTCATGTCCAACAGCGTAGGAGAAGCTGAGGTGTGGAGGCTGTTCGTTGATGATTAACCCCTGTTGAAGACCTACTTTTTAACCACGTTTTTCACGTTGTCACACTGTCGTTAGTCTTAGGGGAAAACGAGGCGCGGTGACATGCAGCAAACGTCTCAAACTGGGAATACTGCGATCACAGTAACTTGTTTACACCTAAACCACCAGACAACCAGACGCTCCCTGCTATGATACTGATCTTTTTATTTCAAAAAGATCGACAGTACAGTTGCAGTTCAGGCCATCATTCAGAGGTTTCAGCGACTGTAGTCGTTGATGGCACGTGCACTCATAACAGAGCTGTGCCATCCATTGTCTATATCCAATATTGTCTTAGGATATGGTTTCTGTAGCATGGAGAATGTGGAGAGCATATCAAATGTTGTCTTTTCAGGGCTTTAAGACTTCATTACAGTTACATGAGAGGATTTTCTGAGCTGATTTGAGTGTTTTGGCTCAATTAAATCAACAGTGAATCATTCTATGTGTTTTATAGTCACATTACACATTATTTTAATGGTGATCTTGCCATATTTTGACACTGAGGTATTTGTTTTATAGTAGCTCAGCAAGTGCTAATTCCCATTTGGTATATTGTTGTAAGTGGACTCATAGTTGACTTTTCAGACAGTGGAGTGGAGTACAGTATATATTGTATTACTGCCATGATATAAGTTACATATACCATAGAATATCGTATCCATATCACTCACCTCAAAAAACAATACTGTGTTGTCTACATCCAAACACTTATTTTGTGAATCCTCTCATAGCGGACGGATAATTTGACAGTCTCAGACAGTTAATTTGCACTGCAATACAGTATAAACAATTCACTCTCAAGTGGCTATTACCGATACAGTCAACACAGAGCTTCAGCATCAGTTAAATGAACCAGCCAGGAAGTGTGTTAGAGCTTTTTCCAAAAAAGCGCACTCTGACACCCTGGATCATTTGAAGTCGTGGAGAAGGAGCCTCATTACCGCCAGGGCCCACACGGGGGGGTGGGGGGGTTTGACTCCCAGACGCAGTTTAATGGCAGTAAAAAGGAAAAGGCTTCAAGGTTACGAGACGCTGAATAGCTTTGGAGGAGACGGCCTGCTCTCCCTTTGCCCTGTATCCCACGTCACTGGAGCCAGTGGAGTCATAAATTGCTGCTAACACTAACAGTAAACGGATATAAAAAGACTCCCAGTTTCCTTTATATGACCCATTCTCCATTGCTCCGGGGGTTTGTTGATAGGAGCCGGGGGTGTTGTGATTGAGAGGGGATGGATGGAGGGTGTGGAAGGAGGAAGAGCGGCGGATTTACTCCGCAGACGAGATCAGATTTGGGGGACATTCTGGCATCTTTGGCAAAAAGAAAGGACAGAAAGCTTGATGTGAATGTGTGTGTGGCTGCAAGCTGACATCCGTAAAATAACGTCTCATATTTGATTCTGATATGTCCTCATTTAGATTATCTTACTATATACTGTAGTTGTCTGCGTTTACAGTGTGTTCCCCCGTCAAACCAGCATGACTACATCAAATACTGTGATGACGTCAGGAGTCATTATTCTGAGATAAGTGGAAAGATCTGTCTCGGTCTTTAAAATGAAAGCAATTCACCCTAAACACAGATTTTTTAAAGACTTTAATAAGATTTTAAGAGTGAATAAAAGATGAAAGGACTCGTGACGATGTACAGTTAGTGTATGAAGGAGAGAGGAGTAGCTTCCTGACTCCCTGTCAGCCAGTGTGGAGGTTCGGGACTGTCAGGAAACATCAAATGCCTGAAACTGGGACAAATTATACATTTGTAGGGATGGTGATAAAGCTTGCAGTTAAACAGGCCACCAACATGCATGAAGCACAAATAGTACCAACATCTTGAAAACCTTTAAATCTGATTTATAAAAGTGGCTGGAAACATCTTCTGTGCCGCAGAGAGACTTCAGTAGGGAGGTTTTGTTTTTTTAAAGCGAAAACAGTGTTATATTATTTTAAAAATCTAGTTCTTACTTGCACAATACAAGCCAAAACCAAAGATCAGAAAACAAGTGAACAGACTTTATACACGAAACTGCAAATAACCTTTCGGTTTATTCCTTTTCTTTATCCACAGCATCCCCTCAGGGTAGACTCACAGTGTGAAATCAGATGGGGATCATTCAGTAGCTTTGACTGTGACTGAACCTGTTGGATTTGCTTGAGAAAACAGGTTTTGATTGTCAGATCATATTTCATGCACTCTGTGTGGCATTAAATTTATGGTACAAGCACAGGCCTCAAGATGCATTTCTTTCCTCAAAAGTTACATGATATATTATTTATTTTCACTGTTACTCACCCAGCAGTCACAGGAGATTTACATCTTTTTCCAGACAGTCCAGGCCAAAATGGGAGCACAATTATTTTATGGCTGATAGAAGGACGATAAGAAAGAAAAGTAAAAAAAATAAACATCGTAAGAGAAATTCAGACAAACCACTCATGCAGGTAGAAACTTTTGACCCCTGTTTTTGTCACATGGTCATGAACGGAAAGTGTCTCTTCTTATCTCTGAGCGAACACACCCAGAACCCTAAGCCCACATTCAGTCTCCCAGCGCCACAGATTAGCTTGCCTTCAGGTGGTACTTAGCGTAGCCCTGAAAATTGATATGCATCAGCTCTATAATTTAAAGGTAGTTTTCAAGGAGGGGGACTGCTGCTCCTTCTCCACCAGTAATGACCATAATGCCTTGTTAACCCCTTCACCAGAGGTTACATACCCCTATGACGTTGGCCCTAAGTCATCCAAATGGTCGCGTACCAGGAAGGCAGTGCTTTCTTATCTAGTTTCCACTATAGTATTCACTCACTCCTGTTTAATGTCTGAGAACACACAAATGGTCACAGCTTAGAGGTTTAGCTGCTCTACAAAGTGCACAGTCATTTTTCTCAAAGGTAAACACGGCAATAAAGTAATTTATGTCTTTGTTTGACACCAAAAGACAGACTGATTCTTGGACTGAACTTTTTCCTGTGCTCATGTCGCAACATACAGAGCTTTGATGGGTTGAGTAACCATCCAAATTAAGCACTAGAAAACAAGTGAGTAGTTTTGAAAGGATAAATTATTACAATCTACTTCCTCTGTGACCTTTTCATGCACTTTATGCCGAGCTCGTTGCCTTCACCTCTCTCCAGCCAGCTCATTTCGGAGGCCCCGGGCCTTGTTACATGAACTCTGACCCGTGAACTGGAAAGGGAGCGGCTTACGCTAGCTAGCTGGGCTGATGGGAAACCCAACACCGGCATCCTTCGATACAATTTTAAAGCTTTGCATTCATGTCTGCTCCATAACCCTCCACCCCTCCCTTAGTGCTCACTAATCCACGGACCCACCAAAAACACCTATTGTCAAGACTTTCAGATGGGAGGTGGGAGTGCAATCTCCACATATTTTTTAGATGACAAGAAATATATTTATCCGTTTTTTTGTCAGAAGATGTAACTTTCTTAACCTTCCTGTTTGTCTGTCAAATGCAGGTGAGGTGTTATCTAAAAGGATCTCAGCTATCAGGCAGAAATAATGTCTCGAAGCATTTTCTCCCCAGGCCTCTTTGTAAAGCACTTCCAAGTATCTGTGTTAAGTATTGTTGATTTTAAGCCAATTGTTCCAGGTCACTTCCTTAAGAAGCTGCATAAACAAAGAGAAAGTAAGGGCAAAACAATGTCAAGTATGTCTGTGTCCTCAAGAAACGGCAGAAAAAGTACAGGGCCGCTGATGACGGGAACGCTCCCTATAACAAGCACGTGAGGTCACATAGCTGCTGGTTATCTTATTGAATAAGTGGTGGTTTAAAACTGAGGTAGATGCTTTTTTGATCACCAGGTGAGGCAATGAGGAGGTTCTTCAATAAAACACACCTGGCAATCAGTGCCAGTGAGGCTACATTTATAACAAAAGTCCAAATATTTAGCACAATTTATCACAATAAATTCAGAAGTCAGAAACTCATCTTTGATTACATGGATGATGAGAATTTAACATGAAGCTGCTGCTGCTGTTACACCTGCAGGACACAACAGAGAGATCATAGGGTGCCACATCATGGTTGGCTTCACTTTTGTACTTTGCAGTGACTAAGAGAAAGAGAACACCTGCAATACTGAATGAGAATCAATGTTATTAAAAGGCTGCAGAGCATGTCTCTGTTGCTAAGTGTATCCACCAGATTGCATTGTTCATGATGAAGAAAGTATGGCTGATCTGCTCGGTAGCAGACACATTATGCTTGAAAGAGCTCAGCTTTGTTAGAAGTTCCAGTGGTTCATGGGTCATAAAACATCACAAAAAGATGAAGAAAAGGCCAAATGAATATAAGAAAAATGCTTTTAAGGTGTTTTTTCCAACAGCAGCGAGCTGTTTAAGTGGCTGCTGCTGCCACACCGTGATACCTGTTAAACCACCTAATATATGTATTATGAATGCATACGGTGCAGCCCCCCGTCTGTCCCCTTCTCGCTGACACATGGCACACACAACCACACGTTAACCATATTTTCTGTTCTTTTAGTTATTTATTTTTTGTTTCCTTTTATGGCACCTTTTCATGCTTTGCCACACATGTGCCGAGGTTTGACAGACTTTATGGACCATATATTTCCAGTGCAATTTGTCTTTAGAGCCAAAGTGACATTGCCGTAACATTCAGAGGCTGAAAGCCTCATAAAGCACTCCCCTTCAATTCCTAACCATAACCATGTCCTGCCTCCCATTAACCTCCACCTACGTGTCCAATTACTAAAGATCCCTTCAGTTGGAACTTCAATCATAATAATTTACATTTCACCGATTTAGGTAACACATTCATCCACACACACAGTATGTGCAGCAATGTTTCAATGGCATTAAAGTAAGGAGTATTATTATTATTATTATTATTATTATTATTATTATTAAGATAGAGTTTTATGTTAACAGGCCCAGTAAACACTTTGGGTCCCTCAAATGATCCTGCAGCCATACAGGAAAAGTTTTATACAAGAATAAAAGCAAGCAAGAAGGCATTACACACAAGTACTTGACAGCTTTTTTCCCTTTGCAATAACAGTGATACAAGTACTGTATTCCTTTGATGGTAATGAAGTCACTTTAATGCTCCAGAGACCTTGGTATCAATCCTGCTAATACATATTGACACCGCAGTAACCACAAAGACTGTTCTACCAATCATGTAGCAAAAACAAAAAACATTTAGCAGCATGTGATTTTGTGTATCAAAGGAAGACTCACATCACTGGAAGCTAATGAGGGACCCCATAAACAACATCACAGCAAACTCCAACAACTCTGTGTTGGCCTGAAATGAAGCTCTGCCAACTCCAGAGCAAAACAAAGCAACCTCCCAACTCCTGGGCAAAAACCCGAAACACCATCGCCCATAAAGACCATGACAAGCCTGCAAGCTAGTGACTTGCTAGCAAGGATATTTCTTTAGTGAACTTTCTATAATTTTTCAATTTAAGGTGTTTAAACTTGAACGGACCTACAGTGCCATGCAAAGGTTTGGTCAAAAGTTCTGTTACTGTGAATAGTTAAGAGAGTAGAAACTGGACCGATCTCCAAAAGGCATAAAGTTAAAGCTGAAACAGATGAACAGGTTGGATATCAATGGAAGAAACCTACATTAAAAGCTATGCTTGCATCGACTATAAATCCAGCTTTAAGAAGAAAGTCTGAGAGCTCAAAATATTCCTGACACATTATCTGAACTTACACCCATTATGCATTTTATTTCTAACATTTTTATTTCAGAGGAAATGCTTTCGGGGTACACACTGGTGTCACATTCTTTATTAATAGATTCTATTTCAAAATCTTGCCTTCATCAGAAGCCAAACCATTATACTATTATTCTTTCAACTTTAGGCTTAGACTCTGGGGTAAAAAGATATGAGGATCCCACCGCTGTGCTTCACCCGGGAGCCCCATGGTAAATATCCCTCCAGCCCCGCCATGAACATCAACCAGCAGGATTCCTGCGAGGAGGAATCCGATTTGCATTTGAAATAAAACTCTGTCAAAATACTGAAATGAAAGGTATGCTGGGAGGAGTGAGATGAGATGAGATGGGATATGGGAGGTGGTGGTGGTGAGTGGAAGGCAGAGCTGGTATGTCAGGAGAGGAACCCGGCTGTCATCGTCAGGAAGTAAACGGTTGGGGGGAGAGCAGTGGGAGTCAGGAGGCTTTTGAGAGGAGATAGCAGTAAATTACCAGCACTTCCTGTATCAGTTTTACCAGCCAGTGCTCAAGACTTTAGACTGACAGCCCCAACTCTGAGGGGACTGGAGCTCAAATCTTACAAAACTCTCAAGCACTCCACTTCAAGTTGCAATATGCGTTTCTTTTCACATCAAAACAGCTTGTAAAACTTCCATCGTATTGGGACACAAGAGCGTGTTTACCTATGACAAGAATAGCAGAGTGGAGAGTGATGCTTACCACACTGTCAGAAGTCCGTCCAAACTGCAGTGAACACCGTTCGTCCAAATCCGGATAAAGCCAATATCAAACAATGAGTTCCAGCATTTCCAATGTAGCTGCAGCACAATAAAAGCCGTCCTGTGGTGTGCACAGGGACAGACTTCACTATAGAGGCAACACTGTGGTTTGGGAGGCTGTATCCGAAAACAGCAAGTCTACCATCAGTTAGATTTGGGTAAAAATTCAGTAATCTCTGGTTGCCTGTTTCCAGTTTACTATAACAATAGCTAGATTTCCTATAGACGAGCTCATAAGAATAACATTAATTTTGTAAGAAATTGAAAATATGTGTGTGAAGGGTGAAACATATGGACACAAAAACCTGCTGTCACTGATGGACAGTGAAGGGTTTACATGGATGTTGGGCTCAAGCTTCGAGCTGTTTTAAAGTCATGAGTGACAGGTGTCATGGCCGGAGGAGGGCAGGGCTAATGATGCACTTTGATGCTTTAGGTGAAGAGCTGAATAAGCGTTGATTGCTCCTGCGTCAGGCGGTGAAGCAGGTGAGAGGGAGTCCAGACAAAAGAGAGCGAGATAGAAGCAAATCCAGAGGAGTAATGAGACTCTGTACTCTTCAGCGGAGGCTTTCAGGAGAGAGGCTCGATGCTTTTTAATGCAAAACATCTGGTTCAGTTCACTCAGTGTGTCTGTTAGCATGTGTGCATACATGGTGTGTGATCTAGAAGAGAAGAAAGGCAAGAAAAGAGGGAAAGATAGCGGTGTAAAACTGAGAGATAAAGAGCGTGTGTGGATGTGTATTACTCATGTTGTGGGGGCATAAATCTGTTTGCACAGTCACATTGTGGGGACTTGCCATCATTAAATTTTAGGATGAAGACTCGGGTTAAGGTTTGGTGAGTTTAGGTTTAGGTTAGGCAAGTGGTGCTTATGGTTATGGTTAGGGTAAGTCTCCAGGAAATGAGTGGAAGTCTATGGAACATCCCTAAACGTGATGAAAACCTAACATGTGCGCGTTGAGGGCCCGGTCAGGAACTATGCATCAGGAAGTGAGAGCACTCCTGGAAGGCTTCCCTCTCACTCTGTCGAGAGAAAACATTCCACATGGTGCCTAATTTCTCTAATTGTCTTCATGTGAAATGGCTGCCAGATGACAACAACAGGAAATCAACACTTTCACGACAGTATTATCACTTCGAAGTGTGCAGCTCCACAACCTGGGCAGCGCTGGCCTGAGATCAGATCTTAAACATGACTGCACTGATTGTGTCTACATGTGACGCATACTCAGTGTTTTTTGATTTGTGGGAGTTTTAGCACTGATTAATTTGAAACACGTCAAACAAATGCAACCTCAAACTACCTCTCTGAAGGTGTTTAAGTTGCATAGAAGTCCAGAAAGGTTTATATTTTCCTGTAACATCTATCAGAATAACCAGAAAAGTTCTGCTGCAAACGCGAACGACTGCCTGTTTGCTGAAAATAACTCACTGTGAAACACTCAGCGAGGTGACAGGTGCTTTTCCCAACCAAATATGCCAAAATACATTTACTGCAGGGTCGCGACCCTCTGAGGGTCAGAGCAATGTTTTTCAAATGTGCCTGCCTGGACTGGAGCGAGGGCTTGGATCGGGCATTCTCAGTTGCAGGCCCTGTCTGCTCAGCAGCTGTTTGGGATCAGATGCGAGCCCCGTGTGTCCATGCGAGGCTCAGCAAACCCCACCGATTAGTCCCAGTAGAACCGAGACCGCTGGTGCATTCCAGCAACTTGATCTCATGCGATTTCATCACCAGCGGGGGTAGACGAACGTCAGAGGGGTCTCATCTGGAAAAATATAATTGTTTATCCGCCTTAGCATTTGCCTTAACATTCGAGCTTTTATAATGTGCTGCTGAAAGTGACTTTCCCAAGTGCAGATGTTAATGGTCGGACTTGAATAGGCCTGAAAAGGCTCTTACTGCATTCGGTAATGTAATAACTGAAGACATATACAAAGTAAAATGACTCTTTTAGCATTAACTTAAAATAAATTACGTAACTTTTATGAGAGTAGGTAACGTAAGTCCTTGTTTAATAAAATGATCTTTTAAGGACAGATGTTCAGAATTTTGGAAATTAAGCTAAATAAATTTGGTTTATTGTTCAGATTGGAGTTTCAGGTAATATTTTGCGAAGATGGAGGTTCAGTTTCAATGAGCAGAAGTTTTATCGGTTAAATAATCACTGAGAAGTCCAGAAATGGATGTAATGCTAATATTATTCAGGCTAGTGAAAAACTGAAAAATGTACCTGTAGTTTGAGATTATAGTGTGTATATAGATAGTTTGAAAAGATTTGTCTTATCTAGTAAACCTTAATGAGGTACCAACTACAACAGCCCAGCTAGCTTTGTAGCTATCCACCTGAGAATTCAAGATCTCAAATGCTATCATCATTTTTATTAAAGAAATACATATTCAGTGTTCTCGTGTTGTCATTCACACATTTCCTTCATCTAACTTCGTAAAGCCTCCGTTCCTTTAACTAATCCAATACAACTATTTTTGTCAGCAGCTGTGACTTCAAGAAAAATGTAAATACTTATAATAAATATTAGCAGTTTACTGCTGTAAACCATCTGTGGCCCCATGAAAAAGTGCTCACATTAACGTTTGGGAAGCAAGTCCGTTTTGCACTTTTGACTCAGTGGTTATCCATCTTTGTAGCAGCATTCATGGTGCAACTCGAGCACAGAAGATTTATAGCTGCAAACATTTGGAGCAGGTGGTACCTCGACCCCACTTCACTTCCCTCTTCTCTTGTTTTCTGTTTTTCCACTCATCCTCCCATCTAATTATCTTTGCAACTCCCAAGTTGTTCAACCATAGTCAGGCAAAATGTGGAAATCGTATAAACAAAGAATATTGGCTTGGAAGGGAGCAATATCTTTCTTTTTTTTAATGCGAGAAGTATTTTGTTTTCTGTGATGATTTAATCTGAATTTCTACGTTATGCAAGTTGGTTTGATCAACAGGAGAACAGACGAAGGGTTTGCACAGAAGACGAGAAGAGGAAAGAAAAGTAAGGGGGAGAAATGGAGGAAAGTCGAGAGAGAGATGAAGAGAAGAGAGAAAAGAGGAGAGACAGGAAAGGAAAGAGAGGAGGAGAAACGGGAATCCAAAAGCACTTGAATGCCGAGCGCAGCTGCAGAATGGCATTTCGTTGGGATCTGTCAGCTCAACTCTGATTGGCCTGACATTGCTAATCCCTCCAGATGTTCAGCATTAACTGATGAGTGCGTGACTGTGTCGTGCGGGAGAAAACAGGGAGGGGGTCTGAGGCTGCCGTGGCCGGCGGACCCAGGGTAAACAGGGCCTCTCCGGGACCACTGTCCGTGGGATTTGGGGAGATTTGGAGGACAGGATGATCCGACATCCGGGAATTAGGTGGCACAGAGCGCGGATTGTGTCAACAATTTGGGACTGAGGCTGCACACGTGACTTCCTGTGCCCCCCCCCCCCCCCCCCCCCCCCCAGGCATCTACATTTCAGAGATGTTTGTTTGCTCGTGTAAAAAAATGTCTGGCTGGTGTAGTTACTCCGACAGCAACAGACAGCTTGTGCTGAATTCAACACTATTCATACATTTACCGACAACGACAAGGACTAGAGACAGCATGAGGAACAGTTCAGACCTGTTTTAAGTTGGGATAGCTGACACTAAATCATATTTGTGTTGTCCGTTTATGTCCATCTATATCTTTATATTTTGGCAATTAGGAAAAATGATCTATGGGCTCCTATTTGCACCTCCCATCACCTCTCTCTGTGCTTTGTGTACATCTTATCATTTCCAAGTAAACAATGAAATTTCCACATTTAGCAGTTTAATTTCCGCAATATTCCCCCTTTTACATTCAATACTGTTTTTATGATCAAATTCCGTAATTCCCTTCATGTTTTCTGCATCGCGGAAATCATTACCATTAGCAAGCCATTACCGCTGACTGCATCATATTAAGATAATTATTCATGTAGCCACTTTGTAGGGCTGTAACCAACTTCATACTGAATTTGTAGTAATTTGTCAGGAAGCACATGTGTAGTACAACAAGGAGATATGGGAATCATTTCTTTGAATTGCGGATATTCTGAAGCATGAGCTTTAATTTCTCTGTCATTTACATACGTAGCAACACAGTACATAAGGTGATGAAGCGTATGGAAGATTACTGTACGAAGTCTACAGATGTATGTAGAGAAACGTTCAGTCAAGCATGACGAACGACGGACAAACTGTGAGATTAAACTGCGTCGTCTTCATGTTTGATCCGGGGTGAAATATGGAGGTCAGCAGAAAGTGGTCATGGTCATTGTTCTGGAGACGTACCCTTTAGACCCCGTCTTGTTTTTTAAGCAACAGACTTCATATGGCTGCCGTGACAGGCCCGCCTGCCTTTCTCTCTCCAAAATAGACGAGCAGAATGGAAGCAGCTGCACGCAGGCCCCTCTGGGATCCATGCCGAAATGAAACTATCAAATGCCTCCGGACCGAGGACAGATTTCTTAATGTGTGAAAGTTGCGCTGTGTTCACAGACGTGTTTTGTCTGCACTTTTGGACTCGTTAATAGAAAGGCTCTTTTCCCTTTTCCTTAATATTGGTGTGGGGTTATAAAGGGAACTGAAGGGGATGTGTTGGTCGTTCTGTTGGGAAATCAACTGGTTAAAATAACTCTGCAAGTCCTTGGCAAAGCTAATGGGGAAGGCTGTTTGGTAGAGGAGGGGTGGGGGTGGGCGGGGGGCTTTTTTCCAAAAAAGCTGGCGAGCTTCCGGCCCCCGTCTGAAATCCCGCCACAATTACTCTATTAGCATGCTCAGCTGTGCCTCTGTTTTTCTTCATTCAAGCAACTTATCACAACCGACAAGGCACATGAGGCCATCAGAAAAGGAGCCTGTCAGAGCCCCATTGTGTCCTCAGCCCTCAACCTCCCTGCCTTCACCCAGCCTTTGACTCTCAGCTGTTGACGGGAGCCAGAGAAAAGCCAGAGGCATCATGGGAGTTGCAAGTGCACTTGTGGCACTCGTTGTGATTGACAAAACCCTGGCAGAGGACGTAAATCAGCAGTGAAGAATGAAAACTAAACTTCGAACAAACTCAGCTTTTTAAGAGGGAAGAAAATAACGTTTTATTTTGAAGATACTGATAGTAAGAAGTTTAAAAAGGCCAAAAATACCATCCACCACACTCTCCTCTGTTTGTGAACTTTCTTGCTCTTTATACTACATCACATGACTTCCTCCTTGGCTCCTGTCATACTACAGCCACTAGAGGTCGCTGCCCAACAATAAACATAAATATGGGTTATAATAACCATCTTGTACAGTGACATATAGGACCCTTTTTCTTTTGTGGACAGGAACTAAGAGACTGCTGATGGTTGTTTGAGTAATGGGCTACTGATTGATTAGATTTTTTTTTTTCACTCACTGGCTTATTTTTTAGAGTGGGATTTTCTGGCTGTGGTTTGCTTAAAGGATCACTCATAGCACATGTCAGTGGGTTCAAATCCCACATATCTCTATAATCACTGTCTACATGCCCTTGAGGAAAGGATGAAGCTTGTAGGTGGAGGAGGTCAGTGGTCGCACCAGGTAACATCTGGCTGTACTTCTGTGTCAACAATGCTATTTACAGTCATTTTCAAAGGCTCATAACAAACATATCTGCTGTCTGAACATGGATGTGTGAACGTGGCAGTGAAACTGTTGATTGGTGCCCTTGACATGCACATCCTGCATTGTTGCAGTCATTTCTGGTAGATTATAACAACACAGACAAATTAGATTTCTGCTCCAAATAAGACTCTCTCAACCATCAAGTCACTGGAAAACTTCATGTATCTGACAGCGGGAAAAAATTATATTGCAAACATTTTGCTTTGGAAAAGAAATACAATGTGCAGAGTGCACAAGATGTGAAATAAAAGCTGAAGTGCGAACAGTATTGTACTGTGCATAAACATTTTTACGGTGCCATTTCAAACTTGACTGATGGCAGGCTCACGTTTAGGAAACATGCTGAACGTGGTTTACATTGCGACCATTGTTGGTGGTGAACGGCAATTTGCACAGGGAAGATTTTCCACGGGTGTCTTTTCTTTCAGGTGTTCCTCACTGGCATCCAAACAATTCACTGTGATGAATTACAGTTGTCCCTCCCGAATCAGAAAGAAGCTCACATGTTCTTCATTGTTTGAGCTTGTGCTTCTACAGCTGGCTCAGGTCCAGTCGTCACTTTAACACCTTTTACTTTCCAAAATCTGTGAAGACCCTGTGTTACATCTTTGCTGTTGTACTCTGTCATATGCAATGAAGACAATGCTATTTAATGATGTGCTTGATGGTGCAGTTGACACACAGTTGACGCTAAGATTCAGACTTCGGCAGCTTAAAGCATTTTAAGTTTAAAAAGTAAATTTTGCATAAATGCAAAATGGAGTTTTTGACCACCAGCAGCTCTACGGTGCTGTGTTTTTACAAGATGGTCCCTGCAGTGTTTGTTGTCATGCACGCACAAAAGGATGCACAATACAGTGTGTGTTCTGTCTGCATGTCTAATTGCTACTGCAACAAAATAATTTCCCAAATTGGGACCAATAAAGAAGCAGTCTAAGTCTAAATCTAACATGCACAAGCACACGAGCACAGCAACGCGTCAGCGAAGGCGGAAAAAGAAGACAGAAACATTGTTTACAGGAGAAGTCCACATGGGCTTTCAGAGTTCAGCACTATTACTGGATTTTACTGTTGCTGCCTGATGTTTCCTCCACATAGTAGTAGTAGTAAAAAAAAATGTATGTATTTTTGGTCATTTTGAACATAAAAGGCAAATATTCAGGAGAAAACTGCATCTTAAAAATCATTACTTTCTGAGCTGTGCTTGTCATTAGGAACCTTGTTTGCTTTAACCTCCATGGCCAGAGTCCCCCTGCAACAGGAAACAGGAACTTTTTCATGATTCATTTAACCGCAAAATGAAGTACAGGTTGTTACCAACAAATATCCATTGATCTATAGACTAAAAGGGTTTACGTCACATGAGAATTACAAAATCAAAAGGAAAAATAACCACGTATCTTCACTGTTCTTGAAGTTGGTTAATGTAGTGTTAACCAATCAAGTTGTTCTGTCTGGTAATTTGAACCTTTGGCCTCGTGACATTGTTCTGTGTTGTGAAGATCTTGTTGGTATTCTGTCCTGACAGTGTTTATATGCGTGTAGGTGTGGCTTGTGTTGCTTATATGTGTGTGTATTATGTCTAAGCTATCTGACAATATGTCACAATACAGTGTAAATGGGTGTGTGTGTGATGAAGGTACACACAGTCATCAGGAGGAGCACACAGTACACATTTGTTTGCCCGTCTCTGTGTATCTTTGAGTCTTTTGCTATTTTGGGTGGATATTTAAGGGTGTATTCAACTTTGCACCTCCATGCTGGTGAGAGCAGATAAAAGCATCTGATGAGACATGTTGGAGAGGATCTTTTTTGTTGTTGTTGTTACGGAGAGGAGTGCACTCCCCCGGTGTTTTCTCTGTAAAATGAGTTTGTCTCTGCACAGTAGGAAATGCTTCTGACAACTGCAGAGCCCGGAGCAAGAAACAGAACACCAAGCCGCTCCACAGAAGCAATCCACGATAGGCTTCTTTATTTAGGAGTAATAATGGGATGAGCGGCATGACGCGACTTGTGAATGTTCAGAGCGGAGAGAGAGGAGGCAGGCAGATAACTACAGGCTTTAGTTTGGATCAGACATCACAGGTCAGAGAAGAAAGAAGCAGATTGTGCACTGTTACACTTTGTAATTCTGTTATGAAAAGTACTGCACAAGTATGATAGTTATTATTATAGCTATCAGCGCTGTCGTTGCCTATACACTTCCTTAGGAGGAAATGAGTGCATTTGCATGTATACATGTAATATGTCTTCCTTAATCAGTTTACTTTTGTGTCTTTAAGGTGACAATCATTCAGTAAGAAGTGATGATTAACACTGGAGACACTACTGGTGCGTTTCCAATGTACAAACTTTTCTAGGAACCCAGGCAACTTTTTAGGAACTTAGTAACTTAACATGCACTTTAACCACAGAAACCTGCTTCCAGATTGGTTTCTGAGTCAACCAGGGTGGAGTCTGCAGGACTGACAACTCCAGTGTGCAGCATTCATCAGAGAGTAAGCACTTACATGTTGTCACTAGTATCAATATTAGGACTCGGGTTGGGGATTTTTTTTGTGATATTATGGAGGGTTATAGTGGAAATTTGGCTAAAATGATGCTGCCACTGCCCTGCAGATGGTCATCCTTCTCTTATTTTCCATCTTCATTTCCATTTCCTTTTGAACTTCCATTCAAACGTCACCTGTGAAATGTGCATCTCAAACCAAGATGTCACATTTTAATCTATTGGTCCAATTTGTGAAAGTGTCCCGGTTCTTTAAAAATGTTGGAAAAGCAAACAGAAGCATGAAAAAAGGACTTTTATCCACGATTTGGTCCATGAGGTGAGTTCATGGGGCTCCTTAGTGACTGGAACTGCAGTATTTGGGCAAGAGCAACTCAAATAATGTATGAATATAACTACAACCATAACCTAAACCGTAAAAACTGCATGGAAATCTAACCTAGTTTAACCTTTCCTTGACAACGTGACATTGAGCCCAAAGATGACTGAGTCTATCGACGACTGCTCACTTTATTGAGAATATCACATGGAGCAACTTACAAGGTTTTTGTGACACTTTTTTCATATTTCATGTAACGAAAGCCTGATTTTCTAATGATTTTTTCCTCAAGCCTGACACTTAATCACTCAAAGTATGATTTCATCACATCTTATGAAGCATGATAGCAAAACTCAGAAAGTCCAGTACTTCCTTCACAACAGAAGACAGACGTAGTGGTAATCCCTGTCTTGGAAGCAATAGCTGTTCTTAACCTTATATGTGCATGCATTCAAAGAAACTCCAAAACAGTATCAGAGTGTGTTTGTGGTTTCTGTTGCAGCCTCTCAATGACTTTAATGCTCAATTTAACTCTTACATCATTAGTTGGAGCCAGACAAAGTTTAAAAGTTGAAATGGAAATTGAGCAATCTCAACATGCACCGTATTTCATTAATATGACAAGCTGATAAAATGCCAGCGGGCATGCGCTTGGCTGACAAGCAACACTCGTTACATTCCAGCTGCATTAATTAACCCTGCCCGCAACAGAGGCCGGTCGCAGTGCAACAACAGTGGAGCCAGTCGCTGCAGAAAAGCCACAATGTGGCATGTGAAGCACTATCAACACCTCCCTAAGTACAACCTCTAGCTAAGAAATAAATAACATGGCTGTCTTTCCTCATGGCAGGGCCAAACATGCTGGTTTTGGACGGGGTTCAATAAGGCTTTGATTCTGGAGGAAAAAAAACTTGGGGAAGTGAAACAAAATCACCATTTACAGCCTCTGACAGCCGGCAGCTCTTTTTTTTTTTCTTTTTCATGTTTTCGCTCCCCACGCCAGTAAAAAGCTCTCGTTGGGAAACTGTCATCTTGATCCTCCGAGCGCTGAGTGTCAGGGCCCGTCAAACTGGCTCCCACTGATGACATGTGTTCCCTCGGAGCGATGTACCAAGTTCAACAGAGGAAGGGAAGTACAGGCCTGTGTAGGGATACTGTACCTGCAGAGATACCTGTGTCGCCAGCCAGCGCTCACACTTCAGGTGCATTGCACACATGTTTGCATGTTTGCAGGTATGCACTGTCAGTAATTTGACTTCAATATCATTCATTGCAAACATGCAAAAAATATGTTTTTGCTGCTCCTGGAAATTTTTAACCATTTATAGACGTCAGAAATGTTTTTCCCCTCAAACTTCATTGATATATTTGAGCATAGCCTGTTATATGTCACATTTTGGCTTTATTATCTTACACATGTGCTTCTGTAACTTCTCGTAGGCTCACACCTACTAAATCCAATCAGTCAGCACAGTAATCACAAATCATTCGCTGGTAATCATTGCAGCATGGTTGTGCGCACTGCATGCACCTCTCCCTGTGTTGACGGATGTGGCATCTCCAGCATTTTTGTCAGACTTCCTCAGCTGCAGCCGCTCTGTTTATGGGCAAGCCAAAGACTTTCAGAGCATCCAGCAGCTTTTGGAAGTCGTTGCACCTCTTTCCTTTTGTACAGCCACGACAGCTAGAGGCCAAGGTTTTCCAGCAAAGTTGTCAGTTGGAAATTTGGCCACGAAAACTACTTCTGCGTATGTAGAAGTAAGGTCGATGCAGTTGAGACAAACCTATGGTGCTCCCCGATCAGTCCTAACTTCTCTTGGCACCACTACTTGGACAGTATCTTACACATTGCCTCATTCAGAGCTCATATCATCTGAGTTAGCCTTAAATACATTTTCTTTCTGCGTGTCCTAATATCACACCAGAGGTGCACAGCAGCAGCACAGATGACTGTCTGGTCAGTGCAGCTAGCCCTCTGATCTGACCTCTGTTGGGTGCCCCTTTTTCATTTTTGCCCATTAGAAAGTCTGTGCACACTGCTGCTTGGACATTCAAAATACTGCGTGGAAGCATATTGTCCTAGTTAGTTTTATTTATTACTAACATGAGAGTAAACTTCACAATTATGTCTACGATGATCATGATTAAAACAGAGACCGTGAAAAAGGTTTGTCAGTCGAGGAAACTTGGCAGTCGGTAAACTGTTTGACAGCGCATCAGATTTCTGTGTTTCTTTGTTTTTCCGAAGTGATTCTGTAAATTGATGAGGAGCTAAACGTTAGCAATTAAAACATTTCAGAACTTTAAGTAAATAAAACAAATCTTCCTTCACCAGTTGCACGTTGATCAAAGGTAAACATACACCCATCTACCAGGTGACATCCTTCACTTCGGTGTGAAGCGGCTGCTTGTTTCTAGCTGCCTCCCCTCTCTGTTTTTGGTGGGAAAGCATATTTATATGGAATTAAGTGTGCAAAGCGTAATCATTTTAAAACATTCTGCTCCTCTGTATGATCAGGCTGGATGTCCCTGGTTTTAGATTGTAGATTAAGGGATAGAACAACCCACCAACAATGTTGCCCGAAGTTTGCATAAGCACTGAAAACATACAATCATTTCAACTACGATTAAAAGCAATTTACTCATATATTTCTGCAAAATTGCGTTCAGCAGAAGTCTACGTGCATGAAAGGTGGAGAGCAAACGGTGTAGCCCAGAACAAAGTGTGATTAAACTGCAACATCTGTACTGTTGGTTTATGATGACGAGTGAAAAGAGCAGGTCAACGGCTCCAGTAACTAACTGCTGTTGACAGTTCAGTGAGACACAGAGGAGCAGCTTTCACCAGCCAGTCGTCAGTGTCCCAATACTGTCGCACTGCTGATGACCTCAGTGACACCGAGTCATGCACACACTCCCTATGCAAACACACATGGATCCTGCATACTGTACACACACACACAGACACAAACAAACACACCGACAAAAGCATTAGTTCGTAGACATCAACGGTGATTGGCTAGTAGTGAATAATAAGCAGTTTAAGTGGGGATTTTTAGCCACTGCTGGTGGTGGATTTCATTCGTTGAAATGAGAAATATCCCACCTGTTGTTGCTTAAAGTGGCAATGTTGAAGATTTCAGTCCTGGCTGATTTGGCAACACCTGTCATTACTGGTAGTAAGAGAAAATGTGGTTTAATATTACAGGTCACAGAATTTGGGGGGCAGGAAAGCAAACTCTAATAATTTGTGGGAGAAACTGATTTTATGTTGCACAAGTCCGCAGACAGCAGGGCGCAGTGACGCTGAAAGGAGTTTGTTACCTCGCTGAGAGGTTGGAGGTGTGCAGCCTACAGCTCACTGTTGCTGCTCCTTCTTGTTCCATTACTTCCTGCAATATTTCAAACTGATCCGCTGTCAAAAAATGATGAAAATGGCCGTCGCTTTGTTTTGCAGATGTATTTTTGATGAACCATAGCAGTAAGGACAAAGCTTACTGAAGCTGCAGCAGCAAGAAATGTTGGTTTGCATTAGCGCTAACTTAATAAAACTTTTATTCTGGGAAGGTAGAGGCCAACAGCCAGTTCGCAATCCTGAAAATATGTAAATATTGAAATACTGTGGGCCCTGTTACCTCATTCAGGGATGCACGGTGACTTAACAGACATTGATTTAAATTAAATTCTTTGAGATTATAACTTTAAGGCCAAAATAATCGTCTGGCAAATGTGTTCTCAGTAGGCCTTCTCTATGATTGTTTGTTTGTGAGGGAAAAGGAAGTGCCATGACCCTGTAGCAGTACTTCATGGTTGTGGGTGTATTGCAGTCCAACACCACCAGCACTGATGATTCCTCTTAACTTGCTCAGTCCTGAGTAATTTGAACACGTATAACATGAATATTTTAAGCTTATATCTCTGAATCAGGGCCTCCAGCAAGCTTGGAGCAAGCCTGTGAAAAATAAGCTGTGCAAAGAAAGGAGGCTACAGCTGTCAGCACTGTGTCAGGTCCTGTGAACGAAAGCTTTTACAAGCTATCACAGATCCGAACTGTTCATTTCTCACCAGATGAAGGCTGTAATGCACGATTTTGTGTATGTAAGACGTTGAGAAGAAGAGAATTAACTGAATCATTGTGTTTCGGTTCATGTCAGGTTTAGGCACAAACACCGCTTGTTTAGGGTGAGGAAAAGATCATGTTCTGGCTTAAAATACTCAGTTTAGTCACCTCAAACAGATGGAAAATGTCCCAGCGTCTTGCTAAAAATACTCAGCTTTGTCGCCACCTTTGTTGCAGCTCGGCAGTCGTCTCACATTTACAGAAACCTACAATGACATCATTTTATTCTGGCGACCGGGCTGCAGTTTGAACTGTACTTTCAGATTTCGCTGCCTCAGTGTGGACGCATCCCTTTTCATTTGCACACTTTAACGCCTGAGTTGAGAGATATAATTCCAAGGTAAACACTATTTGTCAGACACTTCCAGTTGCCGAAGTCCTCACTGTTTCCCTCTGAGTGTAATATTTCCTATATTCACATGCAGTTTCTCCATCTGGAAATTTCTCATTCATCTTCCGCGGTGGTGACACAATGAAAACAGCGACATGCGGCGCAGCCTGCCACACACAGCAAGAGCACCCAGTCAGTTTATTGGGAAAGGTGCTCTATTGAATTAACCAGCCGCTTTTGTTCCTAAACCAATATTGCAAGACTATAAAGGGGTCAGGGGACGGCAGGCACACACAAAAGCCTGCTGTGGAGGTAGAAGGGCCTGCAGGCGGCTCTCCATGAAAGTACAGAGTTTGGTTTAGGTCAAAAGAAAGCTCCTGATCTGGAAATAACAGAACATTCCAGGAGAACACAGCTGTCCCACCCAGCCTCCCAGCTGCTCCCACTCTGCCTGTCTCTTCACTGCCTGCCTGTCTGTCTCTCTCTGGCTGGAAATGTTTATTTTACACCACACTGGTTCCGTCTGTCTTTCTGTCCATATACCTCAAACCTACTGTATCTACTTAGGGTTTGACTGACAGGAGTTATAGAGGCCGATTTCGATGTAACTGACAGTTTAGTCTAAGTTTTAAGGGAAAGGTGTTACTGAGTGTAACATTAAATGAGGCTGTCAGGTGGAAATGTTACCTTAATACTTTGACATTTTGGGAATTTAGTGATGCTTTGTTCACATTATTGTGGAATTTTCTTTTCCTTCTGTATTGTCATGACGTGTGATGCAGTAGTTGAAAATTTTAATTTGTTAATCCACTACAACTTGTTCTTGTTCTGCAATACCAGCTTTAAGATTCACCAGAGGACAGCTAGCTTAGCTTAGCATGAAGAGTGAAAGGAGCAGCCAGCCTGGCCTCTCCAAAGTTACAAATATTGCATATTTTAATCTATTCAGGGGTTTGGGTCAAAGCTCGATGGCTTGCTGCCAGTTAGCAAACTAGCTAGCTTGCATGGCTAATGAGAACAACTTGCATGAGTATGACCCTGGCTTGCTAGCTTGGTAGCCATCATTTCAACAACTACAGCAGTTCACCAGCAAGCCTGCATGTTGTCGCTGAATTTCTATCAGTTCTTTCTTGAAGATGTACAAGTGACCCTCGCTGGGCTACTTTACAGGTCTGAAATAGGTATTCTTTTTAATGTGTAGCCTACTTTTACTCATGATAGTCCCCTATATATTGCAGGTAATACTTTTTTACTTTTAGCTGAGTAAAGTATTTTTTATTTCTTACATAATTGACCTGCACTAATCAGTACAGTGTGTTGTTATCAACAGTGGTGCAAACGAATGCTTGTCGTATGAAAGGGACCGCTCATAGAAAACTATCACACGACTCTGCAGTTCTCCTCAGCTCTACAGAGCTACTCTGTCTTTACTTATGTGAGAGTTGTATTTCTTGTTGTTTTGAATGTTGAATATCATCCCGGCTAAAAGAAACAGAGGAAACCGAATGACGACTAGCCTCTGGGATCTACACTGTGCACAATTTAATAGTTTCCAAACCATCATCGCATATCAATTCTGAGAAAGACGGTGCCTGAGCTTCATGGAAGAGGACAATGATTTTGTCATTCGTGTCAGTCGATGCTCTTTTCTTACTTCCAGATTACTGTTAGATTATTCCCGTTCCAGCTTTTTTGGCAACGGGTTGTTAAGTCCTGCAGTTAATGGATATCCTTTTCTTGACTGTGACACCTCTGCTTTGATGTTTCCTCATCCTTTAATTATAGGAAGGGATTACTTCATCTTTTAAACAGGGGGCCTTAAAGCGAGCACCTCTCCGAGTGTTTTCCTGTAGGTGGCATTTTGGACATGAACTCGATAGCACTCGGGGTAACACCCTGCAGGCCTGGACATGCTTTGGCATGTATATGTGTCCCATGAACTTTCTTATGTGCATTATGCAAGAGCCAAGTGATGAGATCCAAACAAAGTGAAGGATATTCACTTCACCTCCAGCTTTTGATAAGACCTGAACGTGTGCTGTGATATCACCTGGTTGGTATTTCTATGTCTGTGCTTCCCTGGTGCATAATTGCTGAATTCTTACCAACGCTATGGAAGCATCTCTCTCCACCGAGCCACAGTGTGTGAATCCTGCTGCCGTATGTGGTGAACAAAAGGATGTTAATTAATGATTTGATCTCAGCGATGGTCCCACATCACACGGCTGAAGATAAGTTTGGAGACGGAAGGCTCAGGGGCACAACATGTGGGTTTCCCCCTTGTTTGGTGCTGTCAGAAGGGGAAAAGCATCAAAGCATCAGAGGCAGGCTGTTATCTCGTCCTCGCCGAGGAGCTGTCACAGATAAAGGAGGAAGTGGTTAAAGTGGTCCAAGGCGACTGCGTTCCTCGTCGAAATCCACCACACGCAGTTACAGCAGGGCACAGGTGCACGCGTACGCTGGTATGCGTGTGATAAAGCAAGCACACACACACACACACACACACACACACACACACACACACACGCACACACACACACACACACACACACACACCCAACATCCTTTCTGATGGTCTATCTTTAGAACATGGGGGTTAACACAGCGATAGCGAACAATATGCTGATTTGCTGCTGAGCTTCTTGTGCGTGCAAAGATCTGCGGCCTGATTTCCTCTCGCTCACAGTGCTCACAGTGGCCACCTGCTTCCGCCCTCATGAAATGCCGAGAAGAGGTGGATATACGGTGGAGGTGCATCATCTTCCCGGACATCACACACAATGACAAAACCTGCATGAGTCTGAAAGCCATGAACACCTGAAGGGAAAATAGTGAGTGGAAGTATAGTAACACTAATATTATAGCACATTACAAAAACAACTGCTTCACCAAAAAACACACAATCAAGTAAATGTAAAGATCAGGATAAACTAAAATTAAAATTGAATAGAAGGTACTTTTATGAAGGCGGTCGACACTTTTATACCTGCTTAATGAACAGAAAGTCTAAAATAATGTTTCTTAAGCTTTTCTAATGTGTGACTCAGCAAGTCTTGAATGGAAATGTACGGAAGGCCAATTCTGCCAGGACAGGAAAAAATAAACGAACGAAAAATTACACATAATAAAAAGTTTTCAGTAGTAGTTTTCGATGTGCCAAGTTATCATTGAAATCTTAAAATGCACTTTTAGCATGTGGTTCCTATTGCATGTGTTGACATATGACCCCTTGAATTGAATAATGTTGCCCCTCACACTATGGTCCTCAGAGTGGACATCAGTTGTGCGCAGTTCAACAAAAGGGCGATTTTTTTCCTCCACATTTTGCGTCTTTCCGTCGCCTTCCTGTGCAATTGAGCCTCCTCTGAAATTCAAGATTGGATCAGTCAGAATGATGTAGGAAGTAATATAACAAATTTGCAGTAATCCAAGCAAGATGTAATCAATGTGCAGATGACAGTTTTCATTATTGAATTCAGTAAATTAACAAAACAGAGACCGTTCATATTGCCTGATGTTTCACAGGTTTGCAGTGAGAATACAGCAGCTGAAGTCATTTAACATTGTGCTTCCTCCCCTTTAGCTGGTGTGGGTCGCAGCTAAAGTGATGAAATCTCGTCAACAAAGACTTCTAACTCCTCCCAAACAGAAATGTATCATTTTAAAAAAAAATGATCTTTTTTATTTCTCAGTATCTCCTCAAGGTCAAGTAATTAGATTAAGCACGCTGACAAATGATCAGCGATTGATAAAAGAGGTAAAGCTGTGGGCATGCACCATCAAACGTAACTTGGATTTATTGCGAGGCGACTGGGCATTATGGTAAGCTGACTGCCTGAGAAGCAGCATCCCCGAGGAGGGAGAATGAAATAAGGGGATTTATCCACAGACACTAATCATTCCCAACTTAGAGCATTGGCACAAAAAGGAAAGAATGTGTAAAGAGCCCAGGGACACAAAGGCTTCTGGGTGATCAAAAGGAGAATTAAGGGTGACTTCTTCCACTGAGCCATTGTCTGTGTGTTTCATGAAGTATCACTCTCAAAAGAGGGAGGGGGGAGGATCAAGGATTTCTTGAATTAAAGAGCCTCTACGCTTTTCTCTCTCACCTTTTAATCCACCACCTCGCTCTCGCCATCCCTCGTCACTTTTTTCATTTCTCCCTCCACAAATAGATCCCCTTATACTGCAAAGTTGGCATGATACACACGCTTGTGTGTGTTGGGGAGATTTCCAAATTCGACTTCAAAAAGCCGAGTGCACGGGGAGGACTGGGTGGGCCCGCTGCAGATGTGTGTATGTGTTTGAAGGGTTGGTCCATGTGTGTGTTTTGGGGAGGGAGGGGGGGTTCAGAACTGCCAGGATAATGACCATGACAGCCGCCCAACAGACTCACCCCCCGCTGTCCTTTTAAGTCCTTGTTTAAGGTTTGGCTTCGGCACCCGCTTTGAACCGCGACAATGATTCCCGATCGCAGCGGAACTCCCAGGATTCTTCATCCTTTGGGCCGCGATATGCAGGGCCAAGAGGCTTTTGGCTGCACAAAGTCTTGTCCTCCTGACCAGAGGACAATAAAGATTGTTCCTTCTCAACTTGATTAACCAGCCGCTACATTCAAAGACACACACAGACCTCACACCTGCCTTTTATAATCAGCCCACAAGGTTCTTATTAGTTCTTATTCATGGAATTAAAGCAAAACAGCAGACTCAGGTGCAAATATGGTGAATATGTATCAGTTCATTGTGATATCACATCTCTAAATGCACGCCTTGTGTTTAATGTAAGCTTAGCATCATTTGTGTGCAAATCTGGGCAGTAGCGCTTAGCCTTGTGTTAGCATTAGCTTGGCAGCATGCTTGCAACCCGACTGGGGGTGTTTCTGAGGTGCAGCGTTTTTTCCTTGCTGATTTTAGCCACGTTACCTTTGTGCTTCTACCATTTATATGTCGGTTACGTCGTTTAGGATTCACAACATCACAAAAGCTCACGAGATCACATCTTACAAGGCTTTGGGCTTTGAGTTATAAACTCATGGCTGAAGCACAGTCGTTCAAACCAATCCGTGTCCTATGAGGAACTGCTGGCAGCTACAGGTGTGGTTTAGGTGTGAAAACAGTGCAACTGTTCGGAAGACACCCTCATCATGGAGGCCTGAATGTCGATTAGTTGGTCGCCAATTTCTAGTTTGGAAAATGAGGCACGGGTGATGCTGAGGAACACTTCTCTCGGTTTAATGTCAAGTTTTCTTCAACTACTCTATCCACTGTGACCTTAAATCGCAGCGGTCGCTCTTTTATGCAGCTGCCATATTCAGTAGTGTGTGATTCTCTGTATGAAGCACCCCTCCCACTCTCTGTGATAGCTCTCAGTCTATAAGAAAGTGTTAGTGGTCAAAGTTTCTGGTCAAATAAAGGTTAAATAAAACAAACTCAGTAAGCCTGTATTTCAACATATGGGAATGTCTGCACAATTCGATTTCACTTTGGCAACGTTGTCTTTAAATGTGCTTACAAAAGCCATATGCTGAATGCTGGATGTCTGACAAAGATATGTAGCGAGAGCACAGTGATCTCATCCGGGTTTGTAATTTCCCAGATGCTCCTTCCTGATGGCCAAATACGTTAGCAGGAAGCTGCCAGAACAGTTTTTCAAAACATAACAGCTTTAACATATTCGCCTGTCACAACTGAGAAAATCTCTGGTGAGACACAAAGAGGTGCAGCAGTTTCTCAAGGCCAGAGTGTTCATTTCTTTGTCCGTTTTAATGGTCGCAGCGCAGACATGTACACAATAACGACCCCCATCTTTCCTTGGCTGTGTAAAATTGGCTGCTGGTGAAAATCTCTGATGGCCAACTTGACAGATACAAGGTTTTGTTTGAGTACATATGCTAGCAGTGCTAATGCTAACATGCAATTTAAAGGCTGTGCATTTTATAAATTCACCTTTATGATTACAAATGTTTAAACTACCCCACCACATATAATTAGAAATACTTTCATGTACTGGAAATTGAATTGAGTTGTTTGGCCTCTTGGGGGCAGCAGAACAAGCTATAAACACAACATGAACATAATCACCTCATAACATTGATACGGTGCGTATGAGGCCTATTCACACGCCAGCAGATGCAGAGCAGCGTTAGATTTAACTGAAGTTTCTGCACACCTGCCGACTGAAGGTCCAGTATATTTTTTGTCTCTGTTTAGTCTGCACCAACTCGTATACGTGCCTCTTTTGTGGCTAAATGCTTCACTGCGTTCACCTTTTCTCTGACAGCAGCTTCCTCCTGCAGCTGAAAACAAGGTTGATGAGAGCGGTGAGAGTAAACCACAGCTGCGAAGTTGTAACCAAAACAATGAGCTGAAAGATGCTGAAATATTTCATAGCAATGAGGGGAAACTGCAGAATAGCTCTCCAAACGACTCCTTTCACATTAGTCCTTTGATTTGTGGTTAATATAAAAATATTGATGAGTGCAGCTTTAGAATTAGGTCTGTATGTAGTGAAAAGACGCTGAAATAGGCCAGGATTGAAACGCTATATGGAACAGCAAAGCAAGCCAGTATTCAACCAGCAGTTCTAACTACTTGACTACACACAAGTCAAGTCAATTTTTTTTATATAGCCCAGATGCACAATCACAGTTTGCCTCAGGGGGCTTTACAGTCTGTGCAGCATATGAAACCCTCTGTCCTTAGACCCTCAACCCCTCAGTCGGCTCTCTGTTGTTTAAATATGCTGCATTGTAGTGACTCACAGCGTAATTATTTGCGAGCAGAGACGAAGGAAATCCCCTGCGTCGGTGCCTCTAGTCATGGAACAAATTGGCATAATTGCCATTGTGGTTGAATAGAAATTGTGGTTACGCACACAACTTTTATTTTTTTCTGTGCCAGTGCCATGTCCTTATCTTTCTTTTTAAACAAACACTTGTCTCTGTGGTGAGTTGACTTTTGCAGAAAATGGAAAACAAATTGTCACATGGTGCAAAGCTGCAGGGCAAACGAATGAATGTTCACCATTGAGGGATTTTTTTTATCTTAAACTCAGGATGCAATATACTTACATATAATGAGTGTTAATTGGTAGATCCTAGAAAGCACTGAATGTAAATAGTGACATGTACAAACATGCATGAGCAAAAACGCCAAATGCATTCTGAAATTCTAGAGACGCTCTTTTGATTTCCTCTCATTTAATTTCAAATGGTTTGATTGTTTGAAGAAAGACATAGCAGCAGAGGAATTTGCTCCTGCAGCCCTCTGGATGCGAACAGATCCCTCAACAAATCACTTCCAGCTTCAGACGGAGACATTTCCTGCCTGTTTTGAATACAAACATGTACACAAGTAAATTGGGTTGCAAGGGGCGGAGAGTGATCCAGCATGAGAGACGAGAGGCACACAGAAGAATGAAAGAGATGGCTGAGGGGAAAAACTGAGTCGTGGAGGAATGAAGGGGCAGCGGTGGCACACGAAGAGCGGGATGCTGATGTGGTGGTGTTGCTGAGGGGTTGGTGGGGGGGTTAGCAGTGGACTGGTGGGGATTGACACTGGATTAGAGCTGTCACCATCAATCAAAGGCAGCCAAAGGGCAGCCTTTCAGGTGGCACAAGCACACCTCTGTTCAGTAGAGCAGCCAGCCGTACACTGACGGTTATAGTGCAGGTGAAAAATTCCACTACGGCTTTAATGGCGATAAAGTACGAATAATTATGACTGTAAATGTGGATGTAAATGTTTTTAGACTTGGACAGTGTTTAAAAAATAGAAATGATGGGAAATGCATTCATTTGCTATCTTGCTGATAGTTGAATGAGAAGATTGATATTACTCTCATTCCTGTAAATATGTGGTGGGTGCCAGCAGCTGCTTAGCTTAGCTTAGCTTAGCATAAAGACTGGAAACAGGGGAGGAAATGGCTAGTCTGGCTTTGTCCAGTGTTCAAAAATACACCTATAAGCACTGATTGTCTTCCTCCACTTACAGTAGGCATCTGCAGTTCATCAGCCAGTCATCACCTGAACGCACCACGACATATATCTACGCAGTGACAGAGCGACCTTCAGCAGACTGTCAGACATGCAGATATGTCGCCAGTGAAGATCATCATGACAGATGGGAGTAAATGAGAGACGCTGTTCTCTTTATTTCCTCTAAGTTGCAGGTTTTGACCTATTGCTAATTTTTCTGTCCCGGCACATCCAAAGGTTAACCTGCACTTCCTCCTGATCCCATCTCTTCTGAAGAATTCACAACCTCCTGCACCCTTTTTGGATGTCTATTAGATTACATTAGCAGTAGCTTTTCCTCCCAGCCAGACATTTCCTGCCCTCAGGAGAACTGAAGATAAGAGCCGACTCTCTCAAACACACTTTTGTAGATACAAAGTGGACAAATTTCCCTCCTGAGCACTGTCTGAAAAACAAAATCCACAACCAACAAAAGATAGCGGTTCAAAAAACAAACAGTCCTGGCGGTGGGGGACGGCGGTAGCTCCAGGCAGTGTGTGGAGGAGTGTTGTGACCAAACAGTGCGGGAAGTGGAGATAAACAGACAATTTTCGGTTATCGGAGTGAACTCCATGAAACAAAACAATCCCCTCTGCTGCCACGTCCTTGAAAAGATCCGGAGAGATGTCCTGAGGAAATGCCGTTTCCTTTTCGCTGGAACAGCCCGGCAGCGTTCCATCAGCAGGCCGCTTGAATGGAGTTTACAATACGAGGAAAGAACACACGATGCTGGAAATGCAGAGCAGGACACAGTGTGCGGCCTCGCATCCCGTACCCGTCTTTTTCTGGAGCTTTAAACGGCATGTCGTGGTCTTCCTCGGCTTCAACCATGAAGGAAGGCCATGGGACGCAGCTGAAAGCTCTGGAAAAGCTACAAAGTGGACATTGAGTGAAGTGGCTTTTGAGTTAAGTTACTGTTTCCAGTAATTAACTTTCATGCTCTACAGTCTATCGGAATCAATCAATCAGAATCAGAATATTTCATTGATCCCCTGAGGGGAAATTGTTTATGTTGCAGGTGCTCCTTACAAGAATAGAAGAGATAAACATGTAGTGCGATTAAAAGAGAAATATATATATGTAAAAAAAAAACAATATATATATACAAATTATATATACTGATAACTAAACAAAATATATTTACTATATATGAAGCAGTTTAAATTAGTGCAGCTATGAGCAGCCGTGACATTAGTACTGCGACAGTAATCCCAAAATATAACACACACTCAGAAAAAGAGGCCGTTTTGCAAAGTTTGGGGTACTTTGTGCCTTTTATTAGAGCAAGACATGACAGGAAACGAGGGAGCGACGGGCGACGACATGTAGCTAAAACCACTGGCTGGACTTCAGCCGCGGACATTGTGGTTCATGGTCGGACCTCTAAGCCGTGAGGCACCTCTATCACGAAGGCTGTCACTTCACAGTACTAATTTTGCACGTTGGTTCCACTTTAGTGTTTTACATTGTACTGTTGCTCCTTCAACAGAGGCTTCGCAAATGACCAACAGACTTATTTAAAATGTGTCAGTAACTTCATTGTTATAATCAAATCTCAGCAGTCGCATGAGGATTGTGGACTTCTTTTTAAATAAGTTACTCGGCTTCCATCAGCTCAGCTCAGTGGAGGCAAACTTCTTTCTCTCTTTATTCCTTATCTGTTCTCCTTTTATAATCTTGTACACTGAAGATGAATGCCAGGAAATGTCTCACTCAATTCAAATGTAACATGTTTAACTTACAGTTGTTGAAAAATACAGTTTATTTCTTTAAATTAGTCTAATATCTCTTTCAGCATACTTTCCTGCATGTGCATGTGCATATAACAGGACAAATGGCTGAAATAAATGCAGTAATGAACAAGTTCAAAGACATAATAACTGTTATAAAAGTGCATAAAAGCTCACAGTGTACTTTCTGTGTGTGTCACTGCAACACTGCTGAAATCTTCCTCCCTCCTGCTTGCAGTTGGATGGAAATGCCATTAGGGGGCGCTTCAGAGGTTTCTCCTGTGTGAACTGAATTCCAGTAATGATGTTGTTCACTGGGACAGAGTCAGCCTGTTTGTTTGCCTCAAATGTTTGTTGTTGTTGTTGTTGTTGTTGTTGTTTTTTGGTCAGTTTCTGTGTGAATGTGAGTGAATAGCCACACATTTGCATGCAGGAACGAGCTCATTTGTGTTTGCATGTATCTTTCGGGGGGGAAAATGTGCTGCTTGTCGGTGCATGTGGACACAAGTGACTCCATCTGTGCGTGTGTGCAGCTGGGTGGGTGTGTGTGTGTATGTGTGTGTGTGGGGCATTAAGCCCTATCTATTTAGAGAACGGGTATGTTTGGCCAATACTTCCTGACTTCCTTGCTCTTGGCAAACAGACAGACAGCCACAGTTTGTGTATTGTTTTAGAACGGTGGAGATTGTTGGTACTTGAAAGAGATTTGGGCCTGCTCGTGTTTGATTTATGCAGTGTGTCTGTTTGATATCGATCATAAACGATAACACAGCTGAAGGAAGGAAAACGCATCTCCTGCCGAAGCTGTGCGCTTTGATGTCAAGGTTGAAAAGAACAATGCTCTAAGGTACACGGGCCTTTTCTGCATTACACTCCCAGATTTCTCTCATGTGTCAGACAGAACGGTGAAACTCTGCCAAGAGGAGCTCACTGAAGATTTCACTCTGAAGCTGCTGATGCACATTTATTTCATTATGCTAAATGAGACATGGTGTAAATCTTTATGTTTCCAATTTTTCTAGAAGCACAAATGTTTCTCAAGGGTGTGTTTACATTCTCCAACTGACTTAAACAGCCACTTCATTATGTGTTCCTGTTATTGATCCTTACTTTCCCCAAGCAAGTCAGAACTTAAGCAACAACTCACCGTCCTACTGGCTCTGATTGATTAAACTGGGCTGTTCAGGAGCTCTTTATTCAAAAGAAATGCCATTATTTTCGACTAGGCTCAGCTGTCGAATTGTTGACTCTCTGCACTAAACAGAGTGTGATACAAATGTTGATCACGTGTATCAGTGAGCACGTGTGTGGTGACCCTGCGTTCGCATTTCCTGACACCACACTGGCCTCTGCTGGCGCTCACTGAGTTTGCATGTGCAGCAGGGAAAGTTGAATATTCACATTCAGACACTAACGATCGTGACTGATGTGAGATCTTAAATGCTCATGTTCAGAAGTTTAAACTGAAGATGCTCAGAACTGATACTCTGTGTTGCACATCTTTAAATATGACCACAATGATGCCAAAAAAGATTCATCGTTTCTCCCAGAATTGTATTTTTGATGATGATGATGATGATGATGTGACCATCTCATTTTACATCCTGAAACACCTAAAGTCATGTTACAGCCACATCCAAAGCCCTTGATAATGTTTGCTTAGCTTTTCATGAATTGTCTCAGATTTTTTGCTGCAGCTTCTTGTCTAATTTTCAGTGGGACTGTGGATGAATTTAGTCCAATCTGTTGTTTTTATTTCCCTCTGAGAACAGGTTAGCTAGCATTACTGGCAGAGACACGACGTTATTGAAGGCAAGATGCTGCTTATTAGCGCAACAGGTCAGGCGGCTAAATCAACCTCTGAAAAAGAGATGGCCGACACAGAGACAGTTTTCCAGTTAGGAGGAAAAAATGTGCGATTCTTCAGATGCTGTTGAAATGGTTATTAATTTGTTTGCTTGCATTTATCCCTTCTGCTAAGTTCAAGTGAAAGATAACCAGTTTGTTCAGACAGTTTCGAAGAGATTTGGAGTTTTTGCCTCAAAGCTCTGAGTCCAGAGGCCGAGCACAGGAAATGAAATGTTTTACATACTGCAGTTAAAATTTATGATGTGGAATTTGTGCAAAGAGCGGAGCGTTATGGCCTCGCTCCGGACGCATTGTTTCACTGCTGAGATGGTGTAAATTTCCATTTAGGGATTTAATTTTCAAACCGAATCACTCACTCTTACGTGATGACATGTGACATTCAAGTGAAGCACAATGCAGACGAGTATTAAAGTTACGAGCCGTGTTAAGATGCTTGCAAAGTAGCTGCTGCTCATGTTTGGGTTTGAAACAGTGGCGGATGAATTTCATGGAGAACATTTTCCCCAAAAATGGCCATGCAGTGTTTGGAATGAAGCCTTCCAGCTCCTTTCCAGCTCTGAATGTGTAGTTTTTCCTCGGCGGCATAGCAGACATAGCTGAGACAACTTATGTTTTATATGCACCATCAGACCCTGCCAAAAAAAGTCTCAAATCTCAGGTGCTGTAACTCTGTTAGCAATTGAGCTGCAGAGAGTAGCATTCTTCTGTGCACCGCATGGTTCAACTATGCTCTCTAGTAGTAGTTATCACTCCCAAAAATCCCAACAAAAATCTGAGGAATTTCTCCAGGGGCTCTGTGTATTTGTGTGTGTGTGGATGTGTGTGTGCTCAGTCACCCCCCAACCCCACCCCGCAGAGCCCCAGCCTCCTCTTTCCTGTGCAGCTAAGGCTTCCACTCAGGGTGCTTGTACTTGAGAGGTAACGATAAAATAAAATAGAAATCTCTGCTGTTACACAGGTGAGTTTTTTTTTCTTAGAAGAGCTGAAAACACTGCTGACTTTTGGGTGCGATAAATAGTTATTTTATATATGATTGTTTGAGGAATTTGCCTCTTCCTTAAACTAGCTAGTAAGTTTTTTTACTTTAATGTATCATTATGAAGTAAATGTTGATGCACACTGTGACGTCTATAGAATAATGACGCCCTCAGCGTTTAGATGGTTCCCTATAAGCCTCACTTTCACTGTGCAGTTCTGTCTGCTAGCAGCTACGATCTTCCGGGAAAATGAAGACTGGTACTGGTGATCCAGTCGAGCTGGTGCAGTTTCTATCTACTTTCACGTCTCCTATGAATGAGTGAAGTCACGCTTTTTCTCCTATAATGTTTTCCTCTACTCTCTCCTCCACGCCAACACCAACCGCTTCTGTAGTTACATGTTTGCATGAAGCAATACCCAAACTATGTTTTCGCCCCATATAAAATTTTTAACAATTTCATTTCACCTCTTCTTTCTTCTCTCTTATTTCCAAAGTGATGTCGACCGTTTCTTTGTGGAAATTGCAAATGCAGTGAGTGTTGTTAGTAGTTGGAAGGTGATCGTATTGTCAATTGAACCAATAGCGCTAACAGTAATACCCCTACCTATGACTCAAGTTATGACGCATGAGTCAAATCCAGTCAATGCGGGTTTTCACTTTTTGAAGACATAAATAAAATGGAGGTAAAACTACAGTCAAGAAAAGTGACGGTCCGACTGACAAACAGCAAGACATTCAGACTAAATACAGGGGTTTTGTTTTTAGCCGGTAGCCAAAATTGGCTTTGGCCAGTGTTGGCATTGCTTGGCTGTAGGTCACGTACCGCACGAGAGCTCAGCGATGCACCAGGATCAGCCTTGTACCGCGTACTTGAGCCGATTCTACCCACCGGCTCTGGCCCAAGTGCTACCAACTACAGGCCAAGTCCAATATCCCAACAGCTTCCCAAGTCTGGCAGCCACATATGGACCAGAGCCGACTCAGATTTGGTCCTTAGGTGCCAGAAAACAGCTGAGCGCGCCAACATCCGACCAAAATTGGCCTACTTTTTTAGCAGCCAGAGGTTTGTGTTCAGTGCCTGTACGCTTTAAATGCAGCGCTTGTCAAATCGCACGTTTAAAACACTGAGTCTGGTTGGACAACACTTGGACAACACAAATGAGTGTGTTTCAAGTACACACCGGCCTTTAGAAATGAATGGACTCTGCATGTCAGGAAGAAGAGAAAATGTCAGAGGACACATCTAATTCAAACTGAGCTAAATGAAACTTTAGACCAATGTTTTAGTGCTAATGTTTTCTGGTCTATAGGTTAGTACTTACATTAGTGTAGGTTTCAGTTTAGTTTAAGCTTATGACCAAAGGTTACGATGCATCATAATGCAAAAACTGTGGGTGCTTGTGCATCATAAACAACTAAAAAACATCTTTCAGATGATTTACAGCTACACATTTGTGCATGCAAGGAGTGGACACCGTATCATGAACTCCTGATCCCATAATCCTACTCATAATGTGCAGTTTTTGACGAGGCCGCATCAGTAAGGTGTTTGTGTGTCGTTGTGTTTTGACTCTGCTTGTTTTTGAGGCTTTAGTCTGTGTTGTTATGCAAGATTTAATGACGCTGGCTTTTGTATTGTGTAATCTTAAAGGGAAAATGCCACAAAGGCCTCACAGCGTCATTGACAGGATGACACTCGATTAATAACACTCATTTGAAATTGTTTAGCCAGGACACGCACAGAAGAGCAGATGCAGTGTGTCCTGCTCAGTTCGCCATGGTTCCTGACTTTGCCACGTTAACACAGCTTCGAGTTTTTAATCCCAGTTCATTTGAAAGAACCCACCTACTGTCTGCTGGGTGAAGAATGTGAAGTCAAGGAGAGGTCCTGATGATGTTTTGGCTGCAGACTATCCAACTTACTGCACATCAATCCTGCGGGCGGCTCTGCTGAGTTTTGACTGGACAGCAGACCCCAGACTCACCCCGGTGGGAATGCTGAGGGTCTGGCCGGCCCTGACATCCAGGTTACCCCATGCTGCTCTGAGGCCTGGAAGCTGTAATTATGGAGAGGCAGAGAGAGGGAGCCTCTGTCCAAACACACACACACGCACATGCACACACACAAAAACTGCCATAAATGAACACAGAGTAAAGTGTAGAGAGATACACACATGTATAATTCAGGTGTTTGGAGGCAAAAACACACACAATCTGATTTATGAAAGCAAACACACACATGCACATACACACCCAGACACACAACACACAACACACACAACTCTCCAAAGATACACGCTCTTGCACAGACATACCTCCCCTGAGATATACACATGCACAGACAACCACACACACACACACACACACACACACACACACACACACACACACACACACACACACACACACACACACACACACACACACACTCTGCATAAATGAACAAAGACTAAAGTGTAGAGCAACACACACATGTATAATTCAGGTGTTTAGAGGCAAAACACACAATCTGATCTGATTTATGAAAGCAAACACATGCACGTACAAACACACACAACTCTCCAAAAATACACACTTTTGCACAGACATACCTGCCCTGAGAAGATACACATGCACAGGCAACCATGCAGGGAAACACACACACACACACACACACACACACACACACACACAGACAGAGGCAGCCCAGAGAAGTAGACACACTCTTAGGTACAAACACATACACACATGCCGAGTAGCTGCCAGCCCCGTCATAAATCTGCCAGCTCAATTAATCAAGCGGTTCCCCTGGGGGGTTGCTGGAGCCAGCCTCAAACCCCGCTGACGTGCCCCCAGCGCCGCAGAGCACTCCCACAGGGCTTTAGAGCTCGCTGCTCCCCGGAGAATGACAGGAGGAAATAACTGTCTCAGCTGCAGAATGCGACCAGACTCCCATGCGTGACCTCTCGGCTGCGTGTGAGAGACTGAGAGAGGGAGATACACTGAGCGTGGAATCCATTTTAGCTGCTGTGCAACTGGTGATGTGCTGCAGCGCTGCTTGTAAAATAGTAGTCAGTCGTCGCCAAGGCAAAAAAAAAAAAAAAAATCTTGCTGCACAGTAAAGAAGGCATGGAATTAGTTTTTTTTCTCAAATAATTACTAAAATCATTCTTAACTTTACAGAAAACACTTGAAAAAGCTGTATTTCAACTGAAAACACTTTGCTGATAAGCGCTCACATCACCGTTCAAATTCACATCAGAACACAGAGTCAGTGAACGCATCACCGCTCTTAGCGTCATACAGCGTTCAGCTCAGCAGCCTGTAATGTACAATGCAGTTGTGATTGTTTTGGGGGTCTTTTAATGGGATTTTAATGAAAAGGTAACGCGCTGTGATTCATGGTCACTCAGTGAAGGACTCTGTCCACAAAAATAAAATTAAAAAGGACATCAGCACGCGCAAAGCCATGATACATTTATGGTGAAACAGTTGCAAACTCTTTTATTAAGTGAGTCAGATTTAAAGTAACTTCCACAGCCCTGTAATAAAAACACACAGGGCACTATTAACTATTTAGAGGCCAAATCATTTTCTATCAACTTGAAGCTCTGTTTGTCCAGAGGAAACAGCACCCTCTCCTGGTTTGGTGACCTACATGTGTGGAGGCTGGCAGGCTGAGTTATTATTATCATTAGAGTGAAAGTACTTCAGACTGTAAGTAAGGATCCCAGTTATATGGATCTGTTTTATTAATGCCAAAGTAAACTGGTATTCATGTCTCAGTCTGAGTGATGTATCAGATTACAGGAACAACAGTATGCTAATTTTAGTTTCAGGTCAGTTTATTTTAGCTTTTGTATTGTAAGAAAAAAAAAAGGATTGCTACGCTGAATCATCTGTTGAAGTAGCATCAGGAGACCCAGACAAGGCTCCTGTTGGCAGATTTCTCCTCAGCTCTTAACGATATCTGCTTCACATTCTTCAGAGAATCCTCTCACATCTCAGGTTTGATCTGAACATTGAGACAGATCTCACTATTTGCAGCTCAGTGGCCTTCTGTCATCATCTGTCTCCCTCCAGGGTTGTAGTCTTTATTTATTTCTTACAGCAGTGGAAAGTTCATTTAGTCAGTACTTAAGTAAAATTCTCAGGTACTTGTACTTTAAGTTAAAGTTTCCATGTTCTGCTATTTTATACACTGACTCCACTTCATTTATTTGATGACTTTAGTTATTATTTACTGTATAATATAACATGTACAATCTACCCAGCAGTATATGAAGTTGTACAGTCAGACAGGTGACAACTTAAAGGGAAAACAATGACTCCACATAGGTGCACTGCATGGTGCAATTAAGCAATTAACATCAGCAGCAGCAGCAGCAGCAGACCCAGTAGAGTCTAATTCTGCATCAAGATGGCAAAAGGAAAAGATGTAAGTGACTTTGAACAAGGGTTTGTGGTTTGGGCGCAGATGACAGGAACTTCAATCAAAAAGACTGTGAAAATAGTTGGTGTTTCAGTAGCGACTGCAGTGACATCTGCCTTTAAATCTGTGGGAAATCAGGGGCGTCAGTCAACGGGGTCGAAAACTGCGGTCGACGGTGCATGCTTGATGGCCGGGGTGCTCATGCATTAGTGATATATGCTACTCCTCCTCAGATGACTGAGAATATCAATGCAGGACGTGATCAGACTGAGTCAGACACAACAGTCCATCAGCAGTTATGAAGAGAGGTGTACAGTATAATAGAAAGGCTGAAAGATGAGGGGAGTTCAGTGGTGCAAAAATCCACATCTGACATGTCTTTAATGCTGTGGGCAAGCAGCTATTAACAGATTTTGTTTAAACACTAAAAAAGTCCATTTTATAGTATTGAATCATTGATATATGATTCTGTAAGAAATATTGTTGGACGTAAACTGTCTGAGTTAAAAAACAACATCATTCAAAAACTGAACTCACTGCCTCACGCTGCGCCTTCAGGCACAATGTAAACATTACGTGGGGGGACCCTGAATCATCCAGGAGGCCCGGGAACATGCCAGGGATTATATGGTGTGTCTGCGCCGTTGATCGTCGTCATGGGGCCGACAAACTCTCATGACGCTCTTTAGCCCGTTATTAAAATTTAAAACACATGGCCGCAGTCTTCTGTCACTCCCAGATTGATTGACTGGTTTTCAGTTCAAAAGACTAGTAATTAGATGTGTTATTAATGTTTTCTGACATGCAAAAGGTATGTTCAAGCAAAGTGTTTGTGGATCTGCATTTTGAATTTGAATCAGTGTTTTTTCTGCCTTTATTCCTTCATACAGACCAGATTTGAAGCATGTTGGCAGAAAAAACAAGAAGCTAAGAGTTGAGAAGAAGAAGGAGCCAGAGGGCGCTGTTGGGCAGTAACTTCTCCTCAGCAGCTGCTGTGATTTAATGTTTTATAGTTTATGATGTTCTAGACATCCTCATTCATTGACAGGAGTGAACAGACCAGCGTCAGTTGTCTGAGTAAAACAGTGTTTCAGTATGTGCAGTTAAGAGTGCTAAAGGCCGGGGTTTGGTGCTTTAGCCACAATTCAAGCATCACAAGTCAGGTGGATTACACGTGATGAACTGGAAATCTATACAGGGTTTTACCCCGTCGGTCACAGGAGCCTCAACTACATTTTCAAGTAGAATTAACCAGAGAAAATCGATGAAGAGCTCAGCCTCACATTTTTTTTAGAGTATTATTATCAGCCTTCATCAGCAAAGTCAGACTTTCCAAGTTTTCTACTCTGTTAACTCTGTTTGAGTGTCATTTTTTTCAGTGTGCTATAGGTACAGGGTGTCTGCTGACCTCTGGGTTAAAGTTGTTCACATGCTGACGACACTTTCAGGAACTGAATAAATATGTTTAATGACAAACAAAACTGCTCAGTAACGTTGCAGACGTTTCTGAGGGATATAACCATGGTGCGTGAAAATATACGAGGTCAGCTGGCATTGGGTTTGATATTATTGGCTTTTCTCAGATTTCTTAAAACTATATCAGAAAATGCACACAAGTTGAAAGCTATGTTGAAACTGTGCTTTACCTTTGTTTGTCAGTCTCACTGAAGTCCAAAAGTACTGGATAAATCATTAGTAAAGGGGGCAGATGCATTGCGAGGGAGCTGGTCTTTAAGGCTTGCCAGCAATTCCCATTTTTAATTAATTTTACCAATTTCATCCAAGTGTTTAGCAAAAGCACTTCAGGTTCAGGTTCTGGATCATTTTGTTAAATGGATAATAATTATAAATCAAGAAATTAGATTGAATAATGAAGCAATTGAAAGTAAAAATTCTTACTAACAAAATATCTTCAGATGATACCAAACATACTGCGTGTCATGTAGCTGTGATGGGAGGCTGTGAGGGGTAAATGGTGAACTCGCTGTTCAAATCCCCTGAACGGCTGCAGAATCAGTCACAGCAAACTCGAAACGCTGCCAATGTCCTCTCGAGAAAGGCACTTAACCTTTGGCAGCGCAGGGTTGAGGCTGAGCACAGCAGGTGGCTTTGTGAGAGCGTGTTTGTGAGAAAGTAATGCCTCCCAGAGAAACTACAGCAAATCTTCCTGTCGAGCCAAGCGGACGTCCTGACCTTCTCTAGCATTTCCGATCGGCCGAGCGGTCAGGACCTGTCAGTCTGCTGCTCACTGAGCTGAGTGCTCACGTCGAACCAGCAGATGGCAGGAGCGCACTGCTCCGAGTGCAGCCCACTTCCTGTGCTGAAGGATGTGGGCGCTGTGCCTGACTGCCAGCTCAGGCATTATCTCACCCCAGTTTGATTCCATTACACAGGCAGAGGAGGAAAAGAAGGCTGACTCACAGTGCTGCTGCTCTCCCAGTCAAAGAATGAAGTGTTCCCCAAGACTGAACAAGATAGAGGTCCGCTGAATCTTTGCTGAGTGCCTCATTACAATCAGCAGCGCTTTGAATGTGGCCTCTTTAAGATGATAACAGCAGGCAGGCTGAAATTCATTAATACAAGGTCATGGTTGCTTTGTACAGAAACCTGTTGGCAGTAATCAAATTGGCTGTGGAAGAAGCTCGTGCCACTGAGTTTGTTAATCAGCTCGTTCAACCTTAGTTCACTTTGTCTTTTGTCTCCAGTGCATCGAGTGACCCAGCTTTTTATCATCTCACGACGAGGCTCGCTTGATGCAATCTGGAAGGCCTGGTGTCAGGGCTCTAAAATGAGGTCCTGCACTCACTGAGGACAATGACAACAGGGTGAACGTGCAGAGAAAAGACTGAGAAATGAAGAGAAACCTCCAGAACAGCTGAACAGTATGGACAAATAATACATTTCCTGGCCAGTATATAGGTTAAAGGGGAAGCAGCAAAAGACAAAATAATAAAGGAAGGTCAATATCACTGAGGAAAAGTCAATACCATTCTCAATATTGTAGGACTGAGGATATTGACAGACATTATTTTGTACCATCATCTTATATGAGACCATTTTCATGCCAGATTCAGGAATTCCCATGAACTGTAATCTTAGTCTTGTAAAGAAAAGCCCCTCTAACAGTATTTAGATCAACTCGGGGCATTAAAACTCTCCACATCTATTCAGTGGTGAATAGAAGAGTCAGTGCAAAATTTGCACAGTTAAGTGGATAAATGAAATGTGGAGGCAGAGGGGAGCCTCAGACAGCGTGGATGGGTGATACAGAGCAGTTGACTTTTATTAAGAAATAAATTTCAGCCAATATTGGAGTTTGATGTAATATTAATCGTCCTTTTCTCTGACTGGTTTATCTGATGCACTCAGATTCACTGTGAGGTGATTAACTTTGTCTGTGAGGTGCTTCAGATGAACCAAAATAAATTCCAGAAAAATGATCATGACCTGATAAGAGGTGATCCACATCTGTCATCCTCAGCTGTGTATTCTGTCACACATGCATCGTGCACAGCGTGCATCTTCCGTATGTTTCTGTATCTGCTGATCATCTGAATCTTGGATCAAAGCTGTCGACCACTGTTTGTAGTCAGAGTTCTACTTTAACATGCACATCAAATGCCCTGGACTGTGTGCATGCTGTACATATAGAGCAGTATACTCAGTTAAAAGAATAAAAAATAGAATGGAAAATAATACTGAAGCAGCGTACTTGCAGTACTGAAAACATATATCTGCTTTCATGGCTAAAATGAATATTTGACAATGAGAAAACAAGGTGAGCTGCAATGCTCCGAAAAGCTCAGCTCGTCCTCACCAGAAAAGAACCTATAGGGCGGCTGTGCGAGAGGTTATCACGACCCATAGTTATGTTTATTTTTAGCCGCCAACCTCTAGTAGCCATAGTAATTATGACAGAAGCAAAGGACTGAGTCAGGTGATGTCGTATAAAGAGCAAAAAAGTCTGCATATGGAGGAAGGTGGGTGGATGGATGGTGGGGTGGAACCAAATGCGGGACTTCCACTCAAAAGACTCCATGTGTGAAACCAAAAGTCAAAACTGACCTATTTTAACTTCAATAACCTACTGCAATGACATCAGTTCACAGTATAAACTTAAAGGTGGCGATAGATCAGTGATCGCAACTTGTTTCTGCTGCCCCCATGTGGCCAAACCAATCAGTTATTGCAGGTTTAAAAACATAAACGCTGTTAGTGAAATGAGTGTAATTCAGACAAACCTACATGAAAATGAAATTAAATGAAGTGAAAACATTACACCACCTGTAGAAATCTACAATAAGAACAAACTTAGCTCTCATTCCTCCCACTCCAATAACAAAGAAATATTATCAACTCTCAACATTAATTACAACCTGTAACTGGATCTACTGCACATTTCAGCTGTGTACCTATTGTGAAATCCCTGGGAAACAGATCCTTTACATGCCATGATTTTATTATGACTAACAGCATTGATTTCTTATTCATCACTGAGGCCTGATTAAGCTCTGGATACTCTGCCTCACTGACCGAGGCCTTGAAGGTGGCATAGCTATAATTTTAATAACAACTACAAATGTTCCTTTGTTTCTCTTTATAGTTTTTCTTCTTTTCAGCCTTCAGGTTTTCTTTTAAATTGCCACTATCCATTCCTTCAATATAGAGGCCACCTAAGGCTAACACTGGTTTTATCCAAGAATATGCTGAATTTCTTACATTGATTCATTGATTGTGAAGGAATTCTCATCCTCTGTGATTTTAATATATACATGTTATACAAGTGCAGTTAAAGATGTAACATATTTCTCATGCTAGTACCTGTAACCCAAGGGCGTTATGTCTGGCAGTCAACTTAATGGTTAACCCTCCTCCTAACCAGCATTTGGAAGCATCCACTGAGATTTGTGAGCACTTTCTCCATCATTTCATAAATAAAATAGGTGACATTAGATTTCATATCACTCATGTCACATGTGACCAGAAGTCTCCTCATCCGTACTGAACCCTCTGTCAGTATGCCTCACGTCAGGGAAATTTCAAGAATTAAAGGAGTTAATCTCCCGCCTAAATTCGTCCAGTTGACAAGTACTGACTGTTATCAATTGCTAACCATCTATGGGCTCTGTCCCATCCATTTTCAATAATGCAATAGTTTGACCTTTCCTGAAGCAACATACATTTGAACCTCTTGTTTTAAACAATTTTACACCAGTTTCAAACTTATTTTTTTAATGTAAGCTTTTAGAAAATTCTGTTGCCTCCCAATTAATCTGACACATGACTAATGTTGATATATTTGAGCAATAACAATCCCAATTTCATGTCCAGCACAGCAGAACAACTCTTATTAAGGCTACCAATAGTTTGCTGCTTACTGTTGATTCTGGGGTTTGCTCAATCTTAATCCTTCTCAATCTCAAAAATGAGTTCCGCATTTGATCCAGTCGACCGCCATAACCTTATAAATCGCTTTGAAAGCTGCGTTGGTATCAAGGACACTGCTCTCACTTGGTTTTGTCCCTGCCTCTCTGACAGATCTTCTGCTGTAATGGGAGAATCCTCCTCATCCCCTGACCCCGTCTCATGTGGTGTTCCCCAGAGGTCAATTCTTGGTCCCATTTTATTTTCCTCTGGGGCAGATAATCCGTAGATATAGCATCAATTTCCACTATTACACAGACGATACACAAAGACCAATTGCCCCATGTTTTGGCTTGTCTCTCTAGTATTCAGCCCCTGAAACATGACCTGTGACTTGAAGAAGAATCTGGAGACCCGTCCTCCAACAGGGAGCATTCAGCCCACAATTTGGATGTTATCACTGACTGAGCTTTGTTTTGACTCATAAATCACCAAAGCATTACAATCATTGAAAAGGTTTTCCTTTATCTAAAACAGATCTTGAAAAAGTCATCCTTTCAGTCATGCTTTCATCTCATCATGTCTGGATTATTGTAAATCCCTGTATTTAGGGAGGCCTTCTCCCGTGTCCAGCTCATTCAAAACGCTACACTGGCTACCTGTTAGGTAAAGAATCGATTTTAAACTTTCACTAATTTCTTTAAAAGCCTCACATGGCCTTGCTCCTTCCTCCATCATAGGTTTACTCATGCCCTAAGAGCCTAGCCACTGCCTGTTCTCCTCAGGCAGGTCCCTCCTAACTGTCCCCACAGCTCGCCTCATTACAAAAGGAAACCCAATGTTTCCCATTAGAGCCCTGAAGCTGTGGAACTCTCTATCTGAGGAACTTCAGTTGGCAAAGTCAGTACCTTCTTTTAAATCACTCCTTCAAGCTTACTTTTACAGGAAGGTTTTTTTTTTTTTTTTATAGTACATCAGTCTCGCTTTTATCACTTTTATGTAATGTGTTATTACTACATACTCTATCTGGTTTTGTTGTTTTTGTCTTGACTGTATGTACTTATTTACATGGACTGTCTGCACTTTTTATGTTATTCTGTAAAGCACTTTCTAACTGTGTTGTGAAAAGTGCCACAGAAATAAAATGTATTTTTGTAAGGCTTTAAGTTATACAGCACAGCGGTCTTTTCAGAGCTGTAGTTGGGTTGCGTACATGCATTATGCATGTTCTTCTCTGAAATCATTCATTCTTTTTCCTATAATCACCATTCGTTCCCCAGCAATTCAAGTCCAAAATGGCCCAGTGGAATCATTCCATTACAATGCATCATTATCAACCACCACACATGAACAGCATTTCACTAAGCATACCACATACTGGTTTCAAAAGTCAGCAGCCTACAAGTGGTCTGTGGTGGAGCAAACTGGTGATTAGAACCAATTTACCATTTGACAGCCAGAGGAGAGGACCGGCTTCAGAATGGATGTGGCATTAACTGACCAGCTGCATTACCAACCATCACATACTCAATCAGCCTATCTGTAGTGCGTTACACTACAGATAGGCTGATCATCTGAGAGTCTGTTGAACGTTCTATACAGCACATGCAGTCTAGAGTGCACGAAACGTAAACTAAAGTCACTCATAAAACAAGAAAATGAAAAGGTGGAAATCAATAAAGGATAAAAAAAAAAAAGGACGGGGCAAAATAAAAACAAAACTCCATATCGCATTCTTTCCCTGCCTGTTGGAGTAAGATCACCAAATACTTTCCATCCTTAAAACAGTGATGGCAAGAATACTCTGTGTGATTAGAAACAGATACCCAGATCACTCCACTGCTGCTCTTGATTAATCTCAGTGTGTCAGACCATACATTAATCTTCAGTATTCGTGGCTCTCTACAGGCCAGCATCTGTACAGCTGCGTGTGGAGCGAAGCCCATGTCAGATTCACGATCGCTGCAGTGACGTTTCCCACTCTCCTGCTCAAGAAACCACTAATCTGCAATACTGACAGCATTCTGTGCTATGCTCTCGTTATTGACACCCTGTCACGTTACATAACAGTACGAGTTCAACACCATTGGCTAATATGGTTGTTTATGTGAGGGGGTGTCAAGCCTCCATAACCACGTTCACCACGTGTGAGAGTCTCCGAGTGAAATATCAACCGTGACTCATTGCTTCCTCTGCCATTTTCTCTCTGACTAATATCTAAGTGACATTCGGAAGTTGGTAGGAGATTGCTTCCTGGAATCAAATTGGTGCCATCAGAGTGCAGTGAAATATTTTCCCCCCTTTCGACCTGTTTACAGAGGAACCATATTGTGATAATTTGATGTCATATTGCTGTTTAAGTGCAGCGTTGGACGTTCTGATGAGCTGTCTTTCGTTACAGTAAAATATACATATAGATCAAAACATCTGAAATAGGTTGGCCCAACAGAAAAATAGAATTCATCAATAGATCAACCACAAGTGAGAAGTGCAGGTGTCACAGCTACAGTGGATGTAGGAGAATATAACAATAATCATGCATAATCCAAGGACTTGATACAGAAAATAAGGACAAAAGAAAAAGTACAATTCTGAAAAGTTCTGTTTTTGTAGACACTTTGTTAATTGTCAAACAACAGAGAAACAGTGATTATCCACTGCTTGGTGAATCCGGCACTGTGATGTCTTCTGGGGTCTCTCTTTGTTTGAAGTTTGGGTTTCTTGTAGTTGCTCTTTTCATTCATTTATCTCACACAAACTGCTGTTGTTGCACAAAGAAAGTGGCATAATAACTGATTAACTGGCTGTGGGTTGAATTAAGGTTGAGTTTTTTTAGTTGTATCAGCCTGATAAACAGTAGCAGAATGGAAATTTATGATAATGATCTCATAATGCCAAAAGTACTGACTTTAAAGCTTGAATGTGTAGAATCTGGGGAGTTTTATTGGTAAAAAATGTATTATAATATCCATAGTTATGTTTTGATTAGTGTATAATCACCTATAAATAAGAAGCATTGTGTTTTGTTACCTTAGAATGAGCTCTTTATGTGTACAGAGGGAATGGGGCCTATTGTTGCACCAACATGTTTCTACAGTAGCCCAGAGTTGAGCAAGGGGTATTCAGTTGTATGTCATATGCAACCTCACTGCTAGATGACCTTAAATCCTGCACACCTGACTTTTAAAGATCTCTAGGTGAAGGCTCAGACATACTTTCTGTGTTTGTGGACAGATGCGGACTGTCGGTTGGCTGGACGCTCTTGTAGTTTTGTTCATACTAGGATTGAGGGTTGTATTGATCTAGCATTCCATGCACAGCCACTTGATGGTGGTTATGCAAGAAGAAGATGGAAAAAAAATACGGTGACTTCACCTCAGTAAGAAGAGCTCCTGTGTTTGTTGGTTTTGGCTGAACAACAGGAAAAAGGCAAAACGAGAAAATATAATGGGGCGACTGTGGCTCAGTAGGCAGAGCGGTCATCTGCCAATCGGGAGGTCGGTGGTTTGATCCCTGGCCTCGGCAGTCCACATACTGAAGTATCCTTGGGCAAGATACTGAACCCTGATGTTGCGCCATCGGTGTGTGTCATATGTACGTAGCTTTGGATAAAAGCGTCTGCCAAATGACTAACTGTAACTGTAATTGTAATATTGTGCAAATGCATAATGAGAACAGGACCAGGGACAAGGATATTGGTCCAAGAGATGAGAAGCATTGAGGTTGCTACTTGAAAATCTTGTTTTTGCTGACCTCCAGTGGTTTAACTTTTGCTGCAGTGATGTAGAAGTGTACCAAGTTTGTGTCGGTACACTGTGACATCAGTGCTGGTTACCAGTGCACACACTTTAGATCAGAGAGGTGAAACAGACTTGAAACCTTCAACCAAAGAGGACAGTAACATACAGCTTTCCAGCCTGCCATGAATCTGACAACCTGAACCACTTTGCTTGCTTTCCCTAAATTATTAAAAGAATAAGATAAACAGGTGCCTTGTGACACTGTTTCTACTTTGTTTCTAATATTATATTTGAGTAAATGGAACTTATTGGACAGTTGAAATGCATTTTGGGTACTCTGAATGATGGCCACTACATGCTTTGTAATTATCTTTAAGTGGTTTTGCCAAATAAAAACAGCACAGATCAGACTTTGACCCTGTAAATTTAACAGCAGTAATTTCAGCCACGGAGCTGCAGGACTTATAAATCCACAGTCCCTTTTAATAAAGCCAAACCTTAAAGGAAACAGTTGTAGCACATCCAATATGTGTAATTAGAAGCTATATTTTTATACTTAATGGACAGTGTCGAAGCTTAATGAAACAAGCCATTGCACTTTCCTAAGAAATTACTTTTATCATCAAGCCAGCGTGTCTTTCAGGCAGCCCTGACACCTCCATCATTTGTCAAGCTGTATTGATTGCGTGTCTGTCCGCAACCAGCTTGCGATGGCGCCCGAAGAGACGAGAAGTGTCACCACCTTCCTTGTGACCCCTCTATGGGGAGGCGAGGTGTCGACCTGTCAGTTTGCACCATGCGCCTGTCATTATGTCTGAGTGGGAAACTGCCACACGTCTGCGGGTCTGACCAGCTCTGCAGAGGTTCAAAGGCTTCAGGGAATAAGTCATTTCAGTCCACCAAATGGATTTCTATAATAGAATTTTCAAGGGCAGTGGAATAGTGAATAAAGCCCGCCGCTGTATGAGTGTTTGATGTGAGCTGATCTCAACTCAGCAATATGAAGAGTTCTAGCCTGCCCAGTCTAATGAAAGGTACTGAAATGAGCACAATGTCTTAAAATACAAATCATACAATATTTGCTCTGTGCATGCCAAGTAAGATAAGCACTCACTCCTACCTGCAAAGATAATACAGTAGCAAAGTGGAAGGAGTTATTTGAGGCTTACCTGAGTCCAGAAGCGAAAGCCACTTTCTGCACTTTCCAGACTTTTAATGAATACAAAATTCTCCCAGTTAAGTCATCAGTACAAAAGAAGAGCAGCTGCATAAGAAAATATCTGGTTCTTAAAGTTTGCACACAAAAACCCTGAAGGAAAAAAGTAAACTGTCAGTCCCAGCGAAGATCTCATTAGGCAACATCCAATCACAGAGCTTAGCATTGCGTTGTGTGTGCTGCTAACATTGAGTTAAGCTATGTAACACTGTACAGAAGCCTGATAATACATTCAGTCATTTAAATCAGTTCACTTTAAGATTCTGGGTTAATATTAGATGAATTCAGCAGCTACTGAATGCTGCAGCTCTGATTCAAACCTCTGACTGGCCTCCTGTCTGTATGGTAGAAATAAGGACGTTTGCACTCCAACAGTTTCCACACCAGTGTTCACTCATTGGTCAGATGTATTTGGGGCAGGAGAAAGAACATAAATACAGGGATAAGGTCCTGAAGGAGGACCTTATCCTGGACAAAGGGAATGTACTACATTGCACTCGTCCAACCTCAATTTGAGGTCCGGTCAGTTCCTGGCAGCCGTTAAGTTCGATCATCCGCGTCCAACTCTGCAAAGCCCAGCTGGCCAAAGGTGCCCTTTCACTCAAACTTGCATAGTACGCCTTGGAGTCTAATCGGATCTTGGTCGAGTCACATTACCACCACACCGACTGAGACCAGCTTCTCTCAAGGGTCTCGGTCCAGTTGTTTGGTCTTCATTAGGGTTCAATTGATGGCTTTCACACCAGCTCTAAAGAAACGTACAAACCATCCAAACTTCACAGAAACAAAGTAACAGTAACTTTTAAATCAGAGTTTACAGCCCAGAAAACATAGGGGACTGGTGTCTACTGAGATTGTATCCAAAGGTAAGTAGACATGGCTGTCTGGGGTTGTGTCCTCATGGTTTGAGCGAGGCCTCTCTTAACCTCCAGTTAAGAACAAACTTAATGTCACAGCAAACAATGATATTTAGATGAGTGTGCTAAAAGCTTTGGGAAATGATGAAGAAATGTCTTTATGAGTTTGGTGTGCAAGAACTTTACTGGCCTGCACTGAGCCCTGACCTCAACCCCATTCAACACCTCTGAGATGAACTGAATGCCGGCTATGAGCCAGAACTTCACAGATCATCACCAATGCTCCTCTGACTGGATGGGAGTAAATCTCTGCAGCCGGGTTCCAAAATCTGATGGAAAGCCTAAAACCAGAGGAGTGGAGGCTGTTATAGCTGCAGATTAATACCCATGGTTTTGTATTCCAACAGTTATGTGGGTGTAATTTGGGGTGTCCACATACTTCTGGCCATGCACATGTTCAGTCCCCAGATGATGACTTAGCCAAAAGTCTGCAGGTTGCCAGAACTGCGCCTTAGCCTCACCCAAACACACAACATTCACTAATGTTCTGCAGCGAACCCTTTGTCTTTTGAAGCTGGAGAAACAGCATCTTCACATTATCCGAGTACAAACAACGTGGTCTGAATTTCACAGATTGCATTGATTTTTTTTTTTTTTTTAAAGCCAACCAACAAGCCTATTAGTTGACTTTCATTTAGCTGAACTGAAAATATTCCTTCATATTTCCTTCATGTTCTAAATGATTGTCTAGACTTCCCCATTACCACTATTCAGTTTTTTATTAGGTTTTGGCATTAAGTGTAGTTTTGAGTAAATGGGTGCATAATTACAGGTTCCTAATATTTCTAAACACCAAGTAACTGAAATTAATTTCCCTGTTGCTCTCACTGAATGTCACTATCGAAGGCAGAATGGCCAGAAATCCAACTAGAGATATTTCTTCCTCTAACTGCTGAATTACAGATATTGCACATGAAACATGCTCATATTTAAGATTATTAATTAGACAAGAAATAGGTTTCTTTCAATATCCTGGAGAATCCCATTGTGAAGATTGAAGGCCGCTCCCTGACTCAGGAAATAATCTGTCTGGTGAGCTCAGTCCTTGAGTTTTTTAATTACCCTAATGCACATCCAGGCAGAAGACAAAGCCTTGACTGTGCAGTCTCTGCCAGAGCACCATGTTAGAAATATAGACTTATCCAGCAGTAATGGTTAGACTGGTGCTCAGCAGTATATCAGACCAGTGTAGTCACAGCAGTGTATGTTCAGCTGGCCGTAAGTACATCCAGTTTATGATTATTCCAGTTACAATTTTCTCATATTTAAAGGTTTAGAACAGAAATTGTAAAACTCGCATGTCATGACAGACCGTTTATTTCAACCGCACATTGGCGCCTTAATCCTTGACCGAAGAGAGTGACGTGAACGACTTTGACACCAGTCTTTATATCACTTGCACAGAAAGAGACACTTTGCCAGGCACATCATCACATGCCGGCATGAATCACTTTCCTCTCACTCCATTTGCTGCTGTGCTCAGATCAGCTCCCCATCTTGACACTTGCTAATGTCCCCTCTATCCTCAGTGAGGCTTCTCTCCCTTGGTGTGCATGGGGGTGGGGGGGGCCTTCCCCCGAGGCGTAATGGCTGCTCTCCAGCTTGTGTCAGCCGCTGAAGTTAAGGCCCTCCGGCTGCTGTGGTGTCGGTGTCGGCCCGAGTTAGCTGGGTCTTCAGAGAGGAGCAGAAGGCTTGTCCTCTGCCTCTCCGGGGCTACACAAGGTGCTGCAGTCAGTGTTGAGCAGAGTGCTTTACCCTCTGCTCATCAGACGCTGCTCAGGCTCTGCTGCAATGTCTGCACAGCCCGGTTTAGTGGTGCAATATCTGACAACCACAGGAATTTAGCTTCTACTACACATCATCCATTATTGTTGGCTTGCTCTCAGTCATGGCTAGAATGAGTCAAAGAAGGCGCTCACGTCAAATAAACCCAGAAAAGACTGTTTCCAATCATCAAATGAGAGCTATATTTAGGCCAAAAGGTGCACACCAAAAGTGTTTCCACATTCATGGCATTATTTGACATCCTTAAAAACAGGAAATAGTAATGCTTTTTGTTGCTGCCTAGACTCTTTGGTAACATGCTTTCTGTTGCTACAAACTGCTACAATACACCCTAACAATATGCCCTCTGCAGCACGAAGTGATGCTAAGATGCAGACACACAACTCGAGCAAAAACATTTTTCTCCTCCTGAAGAGAACGAGACTGGAGGAGGACAATTACACAAAGAACTGGAACTCTAAAATGTTGCCTGGCGCACATATTAGCCACAGCTAACGTCTGCAGAGGTTGTTCAAGATGAAAATGTGCTTTTTGCATTCAGTCTGAACGTACTAGCAGCTGTAGCAGGAAATGTTTCTGAGGATACCTGCAGTTTAATATTCTTTGCAAACTGATTTAGAAATAGTGGAACTGTGTTCGAGGTTTTCTGATTGTAACAGACAGCTGTCGGCCAACTAGAAACAAGCGTTGTGACCTATGCAATGAGTTTTTGATATGAGGCCAAAGCACAATATAATCTGTATTCCTGAGCAGAGCATGGCTGGCCATATATTAAAGCAGTGAAGGTCTTCAGTCACAATATATGTAACTACTGGTCCAAAAAGCTAAATGTATACCTTCTTATTTTGTGCTTGACCACTTCTCTGTTGGTGACTGACTGCACTTTCCCCTGCAGCTGTGCTTTGCAATGTGCTGCCAAATCACCCACAGCTTCAGACTGCTGAGTGGACTGTATGAGCGGTGAAATACAGCGTACAATGCTACAGTTTCACACTGTCTTATTACACCGTCTTTACGACCAGCTCCTGCTCTCTCTGTACTCTCTCAGTATCACTGTTCATAAGTGCCAATCCAGATTATTCCAATGAGCATAATTCTAAATCATACTAAATCTGGACGATAATCCAATTTTACTATTTGTATGGGATCTTAATGTGATATAAGATTACACTGTGCTCATTCTACAAAACTCTGTCTAAATCAGTTTCCTCATAACTGAAAACAGTTGTTCAACCCTGATTCCAAAAAAGTTGGGGCGCTGTGTGGAATATAAATAAAAACAGATCGGAGAACATTTGCAAATGACCTGCTTTTACCGACTTTTACAAAGTGCTCCAGAGCCCATGTAGTAATATCCTTTACACAATCATGAGAGGCTTGTGAGTTCTGTTATGAAAATCGGATTTTGACCCACTAGAGGGTCAAGATATCTTGGCCATGGCTGTCTTTTGCAAGTCCCCGCAGTTTGTGTAAGTGCAGTACTGAAAACACTGTGGTACATAGGTCACTGACAGCAACGCCAGGTGCCAGCATTTGCCACACTGATTTCTTTCAACCACATCAGCCAGTCCTGCCTTGTAGGATCCTACCAGGATCTTTTCTAACCTACTTTTAATCCAGTTTAATTTCCTTTACTCTCTCCGGTCTTAATTCATTGCACATATAGAGTCCAGTCACAGTTTTGCACATCTGCTTAAGAGTTTAGACCTTGTAGAAAAGCAGCCAAGGGGTGGTGTTGATAAGTGATGGTACGAGGAGTTAATGCTCTCTCGGAGATCAGTTGATCTGGTTTCACCTGCAGTCATGAAAAGCAATGACCCTCCATTTTTTAACCACAAGGTAATACCTGCTGTTAGATATAACAGCACTAAATCTCAGCACTAAGACTTCAAGAGTGCTGACGGCGAACGCTGGCCCGCTATGTTTTATGTGCTCTCCATAACCAAATATGTTAATGAAGTGTATTAGTATGCTCAGTCAGATTTGCTAGAAGAGTTCAAAGACAAAAGAACCCCAATCCATCAGCATGCATTATGAACCACTGCTCAGCAGCCTTCCTCGGTGAAGACACAGAGTTCAGCCGGGGATTGTTTATGAATGTTTTATATCACTTTGTAATACAATGAATATTTTCTGAACCGGACCCGTGTGGTCAGGATAAAGGGAGAGAAAACTTAGTGTGGCAGACTGCACCAATTAAAACATAGAAAAGTGGCGAAGAAGCGTCTTAAATTTTCAACACTCACCACTTTAAGAGAGTTTGAGCTGGGGGGGTTAAGTATCTTTAAAGCTCTGGAGATGGAGTGCAGTTTCTCTAACCAGGCCACCCTTCAGTGAGATCATTTAACAGTTTTTGTCTTGTGTTAATATTCATAATGTAATGGCTCACGTCCATACTGTGAAGCCATACTGACAACTCAGACATGTACCACATCTAATGCAGCGTATTATCAATAATCCAGTTTAGTGTCAGCCTTCGTGGGCTCGCTCTTCTGCTGAAAGGCATCTCTTGGCTGCGTGGAAGGTCCAGCTCTCCGTCTGATTGGAGCAAAACGATACACTCCCACACTTTTCTGCACTTTGACAAAACGTAATCACACACAAAAGCTATTGGTCAGAGCTGCTTCCCACAAGTACCGCACACATCCTCTTAGCTACATATCCCTGCATTGTAAACAGAGGCCTCTCTTTGTGGACGGCCGTGTGCCGCGTTGTGGGATTGGACACGTGCCACGCGGTAATGGAACAGTAGAGTCAAAAACCACTCCTGCCGTCTGCAAGGTCTTTGGTTCCTGCTATTGTCAGCAAATGCCTGCCGATGATGCGGGGGGCACATGCGGTAATCATTTCTGTCTCTCAAGGGCATGACATTGTGGCAGTTCCTTCGAATGATGATGAGGGTTTTTCCTTTTTTTGTAGCTGAATCTTTGACACGTGGATTTTTTTTCAACTTGCAATGAGCACTGCTCAGAAAACATTCCCTCTATATTCTGTAAAAAGCAACAAGGTGCTGATTATGCATCAGATTCTCACTGGTTTTTAACCTGGTTGCATGCGTGCAAATTGACAGGTAACCAAAGAATGAAGTTTCATTTGGATATATTTAAATCTCGGATAAAAAAAAATTCAAGAAACAAAAAATCAAGTTTGTAAAACAAAAACGTTTTTCCTCAATCTTGTTATTCATTTAGAGTGATTCTACCAACCAACCCATCCATCAGCACCTCAGACTCACCTCGTCATCCCAAGGCTGGATATTTTTAAGATCACAGTTTCACCTGGATCAGGTTTTTCCGCTTTTTCCACATTTAAAATGCATAAATAAATAACACCCACAAATTTGACTGTTTGTCTTTGTGATAAAAAATGCTATTAACATGTCAATCAGCGTTGGCAACCATGCGACAGCCCGCCTGCTCCCGTGGAGTTAAATTATTCATTTATTCTGACTGTCTTACATCCAGTTCCTGCCAATTACATGGCAGCCGTCTTTAAAGAGCTTTGTTGAAAGGTACAGCAGCTGTAGGACCACCCCCTGACACCCAGAGGGGAGCGTTCAGAGTAAAGAATCCTGCACAGCACATCCTCTCACACACACACACACACACACACACACACACACACACACACACACACACACACCTGATAGACTAGTGAACACACCAGGACCGTTAGCAGCACTGCGACCTCGTCCCTTATCCTCATCTGCCCAGTAATTTTCAGGCTGGGTTCTTTTCCAGAGCTCCACAGCGTTGGCGATGGAATGCTTTTCATCGAGATTCGTGCATGCCAAACTTCCCTTGGACTGGACGTGTTCGGGTGGCGGGTGTCTTTGTGTTCACTAATTAGAAGCAGCTTGGTCCAGCATGCCTGTGTGCACAGCGGATCCTCACAGAATAACCTCTTCCCCACCTCCACTCATGGCACACAGCGCTGTAAAAAATTAAAGGTCTGGCAAACGACTGCGAGATAAGAGCCAAATTTGTTGAGAAAGCTTTTTCAGGATATTCATACAGTGATTATCTTACTGGGCATGCAGGTAATGCTGCCTTTGTCTGAAACGACAGACCTGTAACTACTTTTTGATTTTCCTGCAACAACTTTTTGTATTTCTAATAAGTTGTATAAACAATTATGGAGAAAGGAACTAAAGTAACAAATATAAGTATCCAATGATTTTAGTTGAGCTTCTTAACCTTCCTAACCTTGACCTCTTACCAGTCTGAGCTATAATGCTGCATTCAGGCCACGGACACAACACACACTTGTTATTAAGGTGTGGGAGTGTTTATGAATCATTCTGAGATGGTTAGGCCCACTGTTCGCTCATAGACGCACCAGATAAATGGCTTTTGCTATTTCTGTGTAAACAAGTAAAATTAGATACAAACAGCTTATAGCCCCCTTTTAATTAGCTAACTCACTGTATTAATGTCAATAATGTATTTTTTGGAATTAGCTTCAGACATTTTGGCACAGTGGGAGACACTGTAGCTTTCTGAAATTCCTCATATACTGTACCTGACTGCAACCAGGAGGCTGATTTGAAGGTTTTTCACCTTCTGGCTGCAGAATAAGCAAGTAGAACCAGGTGATCAAATCTTTGCAGGAAATTAAGAGTACGAATAGCTGTCACTGACCTGTGATTCACATTAGATTACAGAGGATGTTGCTGGTGAGTGATTGCTGTGGTCTGGCAATATGCAGCAAGCATGCAGCACACTTACTGGTATTAATGTGACTTTCTGTAAAAGGAAGACGGGCCGTCTGTAAACATTTGTTGCAGACGTGCATTTAAGCACTGGAGTGTGTAATCTGTGGGCTGTAACACTGCAAACTTCCACCGTGATGGAGGCCGTCCATATGGTGTATGTGAATGAATACTTTTACAGGAAGTTTATCTAAGGCATTCAAATATTAAATCTTAATCAACTCATTAAAACTTAATCTCATATGCGCTCACTCGTCTCCCAAAGCCTGAAGGAACGTATTGTTATCAAAGAGCTGACACAATAACAATTAAATGCGCATCCTGATACATTGCACATTCCAAGTCATCTGATTTGGATTTGTGCACGGGGCCGCAGGCGCATCAATCTGGGAAAGGGATGAGAAAGAAATAAAAAAAAAAAAAACAAGAGGCACTTTTGCTTTTTGTAGGTCAAGATTTGCAGGTTTTCCGGGCCAGTATCTGGAGACAAATATTTTGCTAACTGCCAACAGTGCCTTGGAAAACATCTTGAACACAGAGAGGTTTTTGGATGCATGAGGCTGTGAGCTGTGACGGAATTTGTCTGGATCCCTCTTGTCCACGCATTACTGACCAACTTGAGCCAACAGGAGAGGTGGAGGGAGAGGAGGGCGAGCTGGCGGGAGGGAAGGACAGAGCGAGAATGTACTGCAGAACAGCGTCGCCCTGGGTTTAATTGGGAGAGCTTTGGCATTTTTCCGAAATGAAACAACAGGGAAACGGGAAATGCAATTACACCCACAGAGAAATGTGTCAAACAGGTTGCGAGCTCTCTCGCCACGCAGTCTCACTCCTCTGTAATGAACAGCTCCCGTAGCCAAAGGCACTGAGGGTGGCTTGTTTCACAAAAGGTGTGAAGTGAAGCCTCTGTGCTGTGAGTTTTTCAGAGAGACAACAGTGCTCCCCGGGCTCGGTGAGAGCGAGATAAATAGTGAAAAGCTATGCTATCTTTAAAAAGACCTCACCATCTGGGCCTGTCACGTGGAGGAGACGACATTAGGACGAGGCTGAAGTCGACAAAGAATCTACCTCATGTGATACGGTTCATTCCTGGTGTTAATAGCTCCTTTAATTAATGTAAACATATCACTTGGCAGGTGATGAGATATTAATAGCTGCTCAGAAGGCATACAGATGAGACAGAAATGGCTCTTTCAGGGTCTTAGAGAGATCTTCAATAAGCTGTTGTGTGCACTGTATAATTGTCTCTTATCTTCAAATGGCATGTTGCATGCTGGGATAATGAGCAACTGCCACTCGGATCAGTTTGACACAAATGTCACGGTGATGAATGAGACGGTTCGGAGGTGATCGTGGTTCTAACGGGACCCTCTGCACAACAGCCACTTGTTGTTATTGTTTTTTCAGAATGAGACGAAACATAATCAAAACATTTCTACAAATTTAAACTGTGGGACTCAATGTTTTCCTAATTATGCCGAGACCTGACTACACAAAATACTAAAGCAAGAGGAAGAACCCAGTTTTGGTTCAGTTTTACGTCTTTAAAAACAGATTATACAACTTCTCAATGGTTATTTTGACTTGTTTCAAGACAGATTCAGAAAAATATCCCTGCACCCCGCTGGCAGATTTCTCCTTTTGAGTGACAAGAAAATAGTCTGTATACTGACTGTGACATGTCTTATACTCAATCTGTCCTGCTACTTTCCCTTGTTCCACACATCCATCTGTTTTTTGCCACTTACCTGGGTCCAGATCGCAGTTGCAGCAGGCTTTGAAAGGTATCCTTCATATCTTTCTTCATGACCCGGCCCACCAGCTTCTCCTGGGGGAGCCCGGGGGTCCCCAGTGAACAAGTTTGCCTCTGATGGAATTTCCCCTCGCGGGGCGAATAAAGGCATATTGAATGCGTTCTGGGTTTGCCTGGGGTCTCTTTCCAGTTTGGTGTTCCCAGAAAACCTCCACAGAAAGCCTCCTGATCAGATTCCTGAGCCGCCTAGCTGACAAACAGCTAGCTCCTTTAAACACAGACACCAAACAAGCTCACGTTGGTCGCTTGAATCTGCGATCATCTTCTTTCAGTCATTACATGTTCATCTGTGATCAGCAGGTAAAGCTTCACCTTCAGGCTCAGCTCCATATTCATCATGACAGTATGGTACAGTGTCTTCTCTGTCACCTCTCCTCTGGCAGGCACAAATATTCCTGTTTTTGCTGTTATTGCATGCTTTTCTTTTGTGAATGCGTCTCCAGCCTTTCAAACTGTCGGCTGAGTTGATTTGTTTGCAATGCACAGAGCTGGATGTAAACAGACAAGAGGCTGTGTGAAGCAAACTGTGGTAAAACCCCAATTTAGATGCATGTACTGAGTGTGATGTATTAATCAGAAAATACTACATCCAGAAAAAGGCCCAATTTGAAATATCCAAACAGAATATCCTGTTAAAATAACAGTGTGCTTGCAAATGTGGTCACTGATCCGCCCCATTATACACCCTCATCAGCAAGATCTACCTGAAATCCTTCACCTGGGGCTGCGATTCCACCCCGAATCCTAACAGAGCTGCACCTTTGGAAGCAAGCTACCATATCCAGATTAGGGAGAGCAGGATCCCCTCCAGGAGCTGGGCCTGGAGGGGGAGCTTGTCAGAGCACCTGGGGGCCAGTGATCATAATAACACAGTGGGAAAGATATAAAGTCTGTACCCTGGGAGTAACAGTTGAATAGCACCACTGGTCAGAAGTCCACACAACTGGAGGAGAGGTGTGTCTGTTTTAATGATGGAGCGCTCCTCAGCCAATAAGCACGCATGAATCCAGCTCAAACTAGTGTCAAACACACAACTTTCCACTTTTATTACAGCTTGAATTTTATTCTAGTTTCCTATCGCAGCTGGGGTGAGCAGCAAGATGCAGGAAGTTATACATTTCAGCTTTAATGTTTAGTTTAAGATAAACTGAATTTTTTAGGTGGAATTTCACTCTGTGACTCCTTCATCACCTCCACCTTCAACAGAGACACAGTATATTCAGATTTTCTATTGCAATACAGCCGAATGAAAGGGAGTTATTGTTTGGTTGGTGATACTCGCTGTGATCGAAGTCCTCACACATTCCCCTCAGATGAATAGCTTAAATAATTGAATGTTCACACTTTGTCATCGTCATATCATCACATTCAATTTGACTGATTTATAATCATTGCTGTGTCCTTGCTCTGCTGCTCGGCTTGGAAACGCTTGTTAGTCTTTCTCAGTCAGGTCACACCGTGTGTGGAGGGCGGCTCCTGGTCACTGCATACATGTGGCGCAGTGATCTTTCCACATGATATGTGTTGCAATCAGCACGTGCTACAGCCCCATCATCCAACTCCACCAGTACAGAAAAGACCTGCTTTGATATTTTCCAAATGAGTGGAACTTTGTGTCAGGAGGGCAACAGCTTACGAGGCTGATTCACAGACTGCGATACATGTAATCACCGCTCGCCTGGATTTACAGGTTCCCCCGGGGTCACGGTGCCGCTCTGCGGGACACCCAGCAAACATCTGGATTTGCCATCGGCTAAACGCTGGTCTAAACAAGGAATCATCAGCCCTTTTATGAGTGCATCAAGCTTTTGAGCTGGGGTTTGATCAAAGCCCGGCTCACTACACTTGGTCGGGTCCCCCCCCTGTAGGCTTTTCATCACATCACAAGGACAAAGTGAAGCCTTGGAATAGTAAGAACCCAAGTCAGAGTGATTAAAAGCAGCAAGGCAAAGACACAGTATGCCACCGGTGCCAGGTGCACAAAGAAAGAGCAACAAAATGAGCGCTGCTCAGAAAAGACGTGTTGTCCTGATATTGGGTTTTAATAGCTTTCAGGGGTCCAAGGGTCATCAAACACAATGAATATGTAACTGTCAGTAAACTTCTAACTTCGGTTTGGAGACAGAAAAACAGCAAAATTGCAGCTACATGTTCTTCTCAGTGGGAACAACCTTCCGGGAGTAAAAATCCTGTCTTTAAAATGTCAGCTTTTCAGAAACAACAAAAAAAACAACCTTGTTTTGAGCTTAAGCACCGTGTATCTTAAACTTTATCCAGCTGGACTGGAAAAGATCGAAGGCTGGACTGACTTTTCTCAGCCCAGAGAGGAGAAACCTCTTAATCCTGCAGTCTGAAACAAAAAAAGAAACTCACACTGAGGGAGGAACTTTTTTTAACATTAACAGCAAAATGTTAATGCGGATCATTAAGGAAATCTACGCCGGTGTTTTCTGTTCGACTGTCTCGCCCCGACTGGAGTTCAAAAGAATGTATCCCAAGTTAATGATGAGAGTCCAGGAAATCTATTTTCCATATGCACTCTTATGCACTGCTCGCCTTTTTCCCATGTCAGGAAGTTTTCTCACATCCCATCATGCAGTTATGCATGCATCATCCAGTCTTTGCACTCCCCATTTGGGTATATCACCTACTACATACTTCAGCTTCAGTTCACTCATCTCTCGTGCCCCCCACACCTCCCTTTCTCCTCTCGAATGACATCAGATATCACATCCCTGTTGTCCTCTCGAGAAATATGAAACACAATCCAGCTGTGGTGTTTCAACACAACCTTGAACTGTGATCATGACTTCACTGCTGAGCCGCGGCAGAGCCAAATATGTTGCACAAGCATTCCAATGCGCGATAGCTAATGTTCTTCTCCCTCTTGCTGCAGTGGTAACATGAGAGTCTCCAATTGGTCAATTGCAATGTAAATGGGGATAAAGTGTAGAGGCTGACCTTTCCAAGTTTTCTGATACTGGTGTTTTTTTTTCTCTTCTGCCGTCATTTTTTAAATCTTTTTTCCCGTCAGTGTTTCAAATACTAAGTGCTGCGGTGTTTTCGGACTGTGCTCTCTAAAGATCATCTGTCAATCAGACGGTGCACCATAGTTCATCTTCTGTTTACTGCAAACCGCTTCTGCAAGTCCATAAAATGCATCACCTCCTGTGCATCACCAGACACCTGTGTCAAATGCATGAAAGTGTATATTTAGGTGGAGAAATCTGTGCACACATAACAGGAAACATGCATATGCAGTCTTTTGTCAGATTTATAAAACCGCATGAACGTCTGTTCTCACTTTTTTTTTTTTTTTTTTTTACTCATGCAATCATGCTGACATTGTGCACACATGCAACGATACTCCTGACCATCCCCACAATGTAGTATTATACGTGGCTTCAAACACACCCCCAGTTCCCTGGTTTGCATATAAAGACCAAACATTCAGTTTAGTTTTTAGGAGAAGCATTGAAGAAGAAGAAGAAGAAGAAGAAGAAGAAGAAGAAGAAGAAGAAGAAGAAGAAGAAGAAGAAGAAGAAGAAGCTCAATTTTAGCGACTAAACTTGAAATAATGGTTGAACAAAATGACAGAATTTCAATGACCTGTTAATCGTTCACATGTGAAGGTGTAGGATATTCTTACTCACCAATAGGACAATGATCTTAGCATATTCATATAAAGGTCATGCATTTCTTTGTTTATTTAGAAACAAAAGTGTTTATGCAGCTTGCATGTTCAGTTCTGTTAGTCAAACTGCTATTTAGTGCACCGAATAATTCATGTTGCCTGGCTTCAGTTTTGTGGTTATGGTTATTCCTGTCTACACCCTCATTTGTGCTGGCTGCATATAAATAGAAATCACAAGGCAGGTTTTATGGATCACAGGTGCCTTAATTACAAATGTGATTCCTAAAACCTGCTTAAACAAGGTTCTGTTCTAGTTAGCGTCTTTTATTAATCGAACATAAGCACACAGTCAGAAATGATCAAATTAAAATATAAATCTGAGAACATTTTTATACATGAGGCCCTAGAAAGGTATAACAAGCTAGTCATGCTCACAGCCCTGTGAGGCCCAAAATAAAAATGTACATGGATGAAAAAGTGACAGACAAGTTTGCTGCTCTTGCTTCTTTCCTGCTAGTGAGGCAAAAGCCTTACCTGAGTCAGTTGTTAATTCTCTGCACAGTGGTCAGTGGAGACCCAGTGTGACACACAGTGTTCAGCACTTTGGATAAAAGAGCTATATAAATGCAGTTCATATGACGATGGGTGTATTTTAGCCTGTTGTGCTTATATATGTGCATTATATATTCAGACAGATAATTATAGATCCAATCATTATTTTTCCTCCTTTGAGTGGCAGCCCTAAAGTCAGGTCATTATTTTATCTGTTTACTATGCAGGCATTTCCTAAAAAACAATATATAGATTCATACAAAAGTATTCCCTCTGCCTGTGTTATTTTTATTTCTGGGCTCTGACTTTTGGGCAGTATGCTTTTAAGCCACACTTCATAATGCTTGGCTCAGATGTGCGCTGAGTTTGTCACAAATTGCAGTAAACATGATTCAACAGCACGTTTAGCGTGTTAGCATTTTAATGTTTGCATGTTAGCATTATGATCAGCTGAGATTAGCTGAGGCTGGCGGTAACCTCTGTCATTAGTTATTGTGGTAAGCCATCATGACTTTGGTGACGGTGGCACTGTAGGACTCACCAGAGGATCACGTCATTAGAACTTATTCTCTGGGGACCATGAAAGTCTCCAAATTTCATAGAAAGTCACTCTTTTTTGACTTTTTATGCTGAACCTGCTCTGCAGATACAAAAGGACATGAACAATGGAGGTGAGTTTGGCTTCTGAACACTGTGTAGCTGCACTTGTTAAAGTCAGAATGTTCTATTGGGGAGAAATCTCGCGTTTAAACCTTCAGTGACTTGACTAGAGCAACTTGCTGTAATCTCTGGAATAGAGAGACACAGATGTGTCCCTGGGCATTCACCAGCATTGGCCTCTGAACCGTAAAAATGCAATACAGGAAGAAAGAGAACAGTGCTGCTGGGATTGCATTGGGTTGAGGGGTTTTATCGATTCTGGTCCTACAGTATGTTCTGTGTTCTGTGCAACACTAAACATGAACCAAACTTCAAATTCAGACACGCTATTGCAGCTCCTCAGTAACACAGCCAGAGAGGGAAAACCTCTTTACCTTTATTGTTAGACATGCAGCTCTTGCTGTTTTATTCTAGACCCAAGATGGGAAACTTGTATTGTGCACATTTATTACCTTAATACCAAAACCTGGCTCACTTTCCCCTCCATCTCATGAGAGAGAAAGGTGGATGTATTTGTTTTACGAATCAATAATCAGCTTTCACCTGAGTTCACCTACACAGCCCATTTATGTTTTGTCCCGTGTAATTTGTCACAACTTGCTCTTGCTACAGCAATTACCAACAGTAACAAACTGCCAAGAGTTCTTAATTATCTGTCAGCAGTGGCAGCATAACTCAGCTGGAAAGGACAGAATGCAGGAAACTTTATCTTTAGAGGACGCTGACAGCAAAAGTCAATCAACAAGGCTCCGCAGGTGATGTTTTTTTCCTCTTGTTGTATTTCCTTGTAAAACTGTTATCTCCACAGAGGCATTTGTCCAAATGGCATGTAATTTTAACCAAAAATGTCAATCGCGTCGCGCCCGATATAAGGTACTGTTTTTAAACGCATAAAGTGCATTGATCCTTTTGTTGTTTTGCATCAGGTATACTTCCTGCCACTGGTCTGCCATTTGAGGGCTGTTGACATCATTGACTACTCTCTCTGCTGTGAATGTCAATCCAATGACTCCTGGGAAATGGTACTGCCTGAGAATAGAGTGAAAATACTCCACTAGTGAGAAGGTTACAGGTTTGAATCCCAAATTCACAGGTTCCTGGAACAAGACATTAAACTCTTACTGTACCTGTTCAGTTCTTGTGAGCGTTCAGTTCGGTGCCTCAGGGGTCTTATTGTTTGTCTGCTCACACCGACTTTAGTTTTATTGACGCTCTCTGTGCTTCTGTCTGTGCTTCTGTACTGTTGGAAAATCTTTATAATGGAGTGCTATTGTAGAGCCCAGAGGAAGGAGCACAATGGTGCAATTCGTCACCTCTGTTGGTGTTCTTTAGTATTGTTGTTCGTTTCAGAATTCAAAATAGGTTGTTCTCTTGCTATTTTCATATGTTTTGGCCAATGTTCCCTCGCAGGTACAGTACTTAACTGGACCAGTGTGAAGATGCATGCATCACATTATCAGCGCAGAGTCAATTTTCAGTTATTTGGTTGAAAAATAGGCCACTAAACTGGCCGGCTAATCAGTCAATCAAAACAACAGAAATGCTGTTGCTACCGTCACCTCAGCCTGTGAAACACAGAAATACTGAGATTTTTAATGACTGGCTTGTTAGGCCACACAGTGATGTGACACTGATGACACGGTGCTCTCTCATTGGTAGAATCTTTCTTACACAGGGTACCACTTTCTTATGAGTCAGCCTTTACAAAGGGTTTATAACTAATGGTTTTAATTATGGTTAAACAAGTGCTTCATAGTATTTATGAAGAACTGTTTTTGCGTTACCAGACTGTGAAAAATATCTGCTGAAAAGTTTCTCACTTTCTAATAATCCAACAGCAAATGTGAGCCAGTCATTCATGATTACAAATGCTAAGAGGTCATTAACAAAGAGTTTGTGCAATGATTCAAGTGCGCAGCTGGAAATGTTAATAAGTTTTCAATAAATTATTTTGGTCCAGCTGCTCTGCAACCTTTTCCCATAAGGTCACATAGTCCAACTGAGGGGTCTATCTGATGAACTAAAGAGCGAAAAGACAAAGCAAGTGAGATGTTGGAGCAGGATAAATAGATTGTTCAGAGCTTGGCATCGAACAAGTTGTTCTTCTTAGTGGCTTCAAACTGATTGGTGACAACTTCTAAACCCTTTACAAATGGCACCTTATTATAATGTGGTACTTCAGACACAGCATCGCCACTCTGCACCCAGCAAAGCAACACATTTTTACATTTTCAGCTCGTTTCCACACATCAGTCGACTGAATGGTCAGAACTGCTAACTTTGTGGTGTTAAAGAAAGTTGTGAATTTGGATCTATAAACTGGCTGAAAGAATCCGGATAGGGAGAGTAAATATCTATTACTTCCCTGGAAAAAATAAGACCCTTTGAGTGTGCTTTAGAAAAGCACTTAGCCACCACCTGCTCGAGTGCAGCTGCTCAGTAGCCAACAGAAGACAAACTAATTGTACCGCAAAGCTCCTGGGTGTGAATATCTGCAACTCGCTGAATGAGAAGCAGAGTGCTGCTTAAACCAGCATGTGGGCGAGGCGAACTTTACTAGAGGAGTAAACTAAAAGATGCATGAATGGATAGATGGATAAACATCTGCATGGATCCTCTGACTGCAGGCCAGAACAAAACAACATCACATCGTCCCCCAGTGTCCTGTGCGATCACCTTCTGGTTAGCTTTATGACAGATGTGGCACTTTGGCAATCAGTTCCAGGCTGGCGTCCCCCTGTTTATCTGCAGACAGGGCACTCCGGTCCCCATTCACAGTATTGATGGTTGGACCGGAGAGGACTCTAATCTCTGTCTTTGACACGCCTGTGACGACAGCCTATAAATCATCGTCTGTAGGGAGGCTGCACATCTCAAAAAATACAGTACGTCCACACACGTATGTGCTCATAATTTTTAAACAATACATATTTATGGCTCATTGTTTCCAGTTTTTGCTTGTTTTTCGGTATAATGGACACACGTTTGGCTTCTGTTTTCCACATCATTTCACACGAAAACGTCAAAGCCTCAAAGACGACCCTGACTTTCATTATGTCTCTCCATGTTTTTCAACAAAGAATCTTTATTGGCTTTTCAAGTCATGCAAGAAAATAGAAGTTATGATGGAACTTAACCAAAAAACAAAGGGTCCTTTCTTTTTCTAACACACTACTTACACCTCTATTAAAAAGGTGTCCCCTCCTCTTTTGTTTCTCTCCGTCCATTTGCCTGTTTTCACTTTTTCCACTCACATCAGAATACTTTAATCTCTCGGTTTTGCCCCTCCTTTCACCTCCACGTCTTCCTCTGGCTCACGGGAAGTGTATCTTAGGTCTTACCGAGCAGCTCCACTTAAGCATGATAAGAGGACTTGAATGCAACGCCACAAGCCAATCAGCTGTCAGCTCTGGCTGGAGGGCTGCTGAGGGGACACCGCACTGCCTTACAAGTAAATAAGCCACTTGGGAACTTATGGAGTGCCTCCCTGGAGAGATGGAGGGTGAGGAGACAAAGAGAGGAGGCCAAGAGAGCTCGCTTAATGGAAACACTATATTCTGCCACCCAGGAGACCCCATAACCTTCCTGAAAAACGCTGCCATTATCAACTCATTAGCTATAAAACTGAAGGGGTTTATAGATCAGAATGAATCTTATATGAAGAGGGAAGAGTCACTCCTGGTCCCCCCGAGATTTAACCTGATTGTTTCAAATGTTTGGAAACTCAAAATGAAATCCAAGTCCGCCATCTGTCATTTAAAAAGTCAATTCTTCAAGCAAGCAAAAAAGAAGCAGAGGCTGCCTCGTTTAGCCAATGTGTGTGTGTCATTCTGGCTAAATGAGGATTCTGGGTTTCCTGACTAGAGCTTTGCGGCCACCAAGCCACAGATTAGATTTAGTGAAATTGATTATTGAGACTTCTTGTGGAAAACTTGACTGCGCATTTGAGTTAAATGGCATATTTTGTTTTCTTTGAGTCCTCCAAGCTGTGGCCAGAGTGCACCAGCAGCACAGCTTCCAGTGTCAGACAAAGAGGCTTGTTGACCTTAAAGTGACAGTTTTTACTCAACAATCCTGCGGTGTAAGCAGCGTTGGGAGGGTGACTTTCGAAATGTTACAGGTTACAGCCAGCTTGTTCAAGATGTAATTCATAATGTAAGTATTTTAAGTACTTTATCAAGGTAATGTAACTTTTCTTACATGTTTAAAAGTGGGTTTTCAAAGCTTTATTAAGCTCTGGGTCTGATGTCAAAATGTCTTTAGAAACCTCACTCGAGGATATTTTTGCTAAGTCTACTTAGGGTCGAGGCTTAGTGGTCATTTGAGGTACTGCAGCTCGTGGCACTCCAGACACTGACATCAATTCTCAGTTATGATGGTTGTCATCTGATTTAAAGGCTGATGACTTGACATAAAGATCACCTTGGTTGTTTGAAAATGGGCTTTTGACCTTGAACTCATCAGCCGACCGCTGTGCTGAGGGTTCACGTGGCTGAGGAGGTAGATTCTGAAAGTTGTGTGGCTGATGGTTTGAAGACAGGGAGATTTGGACTTTATGTTGTGCTTTTCTTCTACCCACGAATCAATGCTAACTGCATTTGCTGCTGCCAGTCTGAGCTGCTTTGTGTTCCTGAAGATTTAACAGGTCTCCTCGCACTGTCGCTGAACGTTTCCTCATTTACCGTCTGAATAATCTGATTAATCAAATGCAGTTTAGTGCATTTATTATTGGGCTCTGTTGAAGCCTAACTGCAAATGGCTATGACAGAAGTTGGTTTTGAAGCATATACACACACACACACACACACACACACACACACACACACACACACACACACACACTGTACACACATCTGTGCTAGCCAGTCCGTGGAGAATGCCCAATGTGACAGCTGTTGGCACTTTTATTTTTTGTCTGAATCAGGATAAACAAAGTCTTTTCCCATGAACCATTTTCTCGGCCTTGGCAGCATACAACTAAACCCCCACACACCCCTCATTCACACACACAAACACGAGTGGTATGTCAACAGCTGTACATATGCCCCCATATGTTCTCGCTTAGCAGTTAACTTTAGATTGGATATGCCGTTAGATTAAATCCCCTGTAGGAAAATAATGTCCAGTGAGAATCAGAGCCACTCAGGCTAAAGAGCGGAGAGTGTTAAATGTCACGTCGTACTGTGTAGCCTTTCATCTCGCTACTCTGCACAGTTACACTCTTTTATTCTTATGTATTAGCTCGGTTACAGCGTAAAAGTAGCATTTACAAACTGTATACGGATGTCTCACGGTTGCAAAGGCAAAGAACCACAACACTGATTTGACAACTCACTGATAAGGTGCCACGTTTCAGTTTATCTCCATCTATCTATGGGATGTTAGAGAGGAAAAAGCAATCCTCCACCACCAGCATAAAAGACATATCTCCTCATGAAGCCTTTCATTTATGGCATAAACAAAGCTGCAGATCAAACCGGAGATGTCTGTGAAGTGTCTCTGTAAAATGGTTCGTAGCTGGCAGAATGAATTTCTGACCTCTGTGAGCTTTTGGCCGAAAATAAACGGACTCTCAGCATCTGATCCTAACATCACTGACAGCGTCTCACAGAAAGTAACGCGCTCTGTTGGTCGCAGCGCTCGAAGTGTGACACAGGCGTTACATCTGACGAGTGGGTATGGAATGTTCCCAATGAGTTAAGGAATTGAAAAGTAAATCTCCTTGACTGCAGAGGGTGGATGGCGTTTCTGTGCGGTTCGTACAAAGTAAATCCTACGATGCTCGTGATGTTTGGGGGGGTTGTTTCACATTAGGAAAAGTTGGATTCATCTCTGTGGTCACTTCACAGGCTGCAGGTTGTGGTTGGATTGAGCTATATTCGACATTTTGTGCAAAATATTGATGAAAAATCAACAAAAATGATGGTGAGTTTTAGCCGTGGCTGTAGTAACTCACTGTCTGGTAGGCACAAATGAAGCAATGTGTGTTATGCTTGGGATGCATACAAGAACTGGGTAGGTCAGAGTGAGCAGCGATAGCCAGCAACATGTAGCTGCCCTCACCAGACCCATTCCCAAATGCAAATTATTCTGGTACTCAGTTAGTTTTGGATTTCCAAGAAGCGTTATCAACAGGCACAGACCAGAATGCCTCTGGATGCAACTGCATTAACTCATCCAGCAATGAAACATGTGATGTAGTGCCGAGTGAAGGAAAAATGTGAACAGACTGAGGCAGCAGAGATGAGCTGTGATGGTTTTTGTCTTTCTGTGAACATGCATACTTACGTATTTTGGTGCCTACATGAAGAATAGGTGCAAGTTTTGGGACTGGTCCAGTAGATCACCTCAGGCAGCAGCTATGGAGCAGTGGCTACAATGCAATCCCATCAAAATACGTCCACTGAAAGTGCTTGTTTTTTGCCACTGATGATCTCATTCATTCATTCATTCATTCAACCTTTATTTAAATCATGAAGAATCACCAGTGGCATTCCTTCATCTGCAGGAGTACAGAATAAATACATACAAAGATAATTAAGAGAAAACAAACAGAACACAGTTAAAAACAGTTACATTCAAGACCAGAGTAGGTTGAAATCATGGTTTTAAATCGACCTGTAGGTACAGTTGTGTTAAGTTTTAATGAGTGTTGTTCACAGTTGTGATTGGCCCAACATGGACCAGAATGGGAGGGGTACCAGATGCATCTGCCAGAGCCAATAAAACATGAGCTCGCAGATTTGTCTTGTTCCCAGGCGAGGCAACATGCACAGGAACCTCATCAACTTAAGAAAAAAACAAAACAAGGAAGAAGACGTTACATAACGGCTGTTTTTATCCACTGGTGATTTCTGGACACAACACAGCAGGGAGGGCACAGACGGAAAAGCAGAATAACTGCAGCTGTTTGGCAGTTTTTTCAGTGGCTAAAAATCCAAAATAAACATCAAAAATAAACATCAAGATGTTGAACAGGTAGTGGTGCATAAAGAAAATATTCATTTCATTTTAGTACTGATAGGCATCCTCAAATGTCTTTTGTCAAAAATCAATACATGTACTAATATCTCTCTGTCTCAAATCAATAAAAACAGAATTAGGTTTGCATGTAAGTACTCCGTAATCTCAAAATACTTTTAAACAACAAAAAAAGACTAAAACAGCATGAACAAAAGTCTGAAAAGGTGTGAAGAAATCATTCTGTCGCCATGTTATATGTTTAAAAGAACACACAAAGGTTCAGTTTGTTTCCTCTAAACTGTAACAGTTTATAGAAAAACTAAAAGTAAAACCCTGATTTAGACAAGAAAAAATGAGAACTTCATGGTGTGGTTTTATCTTTACATTGACACATGATTACGATTAAACCTTTGATCAGTTATCATCCAGTCACATGATCCACGGCTGATGTGAGTTTCCCTGTCAGCCTACACGAGCCACAAAAAGTAAAAGTGACTGACTGATTTTACTTCTAATTTCATTGTTGGAGCAACAAAACTCTGCAGCAGTGCACAGCAATATCTGCTGTAGCTAAAGTTAGCTTATATTAGCTAAAATCTGCCATTGGTTGTTGATAGAAGGCACAATGCAGTCACCTTTACCCTGATTATTGGTACAACAAAGTTTGACAGGTTTTGTTTTGTTTTATTTTGTTTTCATAAAAGTAGCACATTGTCTTCAACAGCCTGTGATGGTCAAAGTGTTTTGTAAGGAAATTTGGGGTTAGCATGCACACGTTTTCCACGTTTTTCCCGATAACATAAGTCTGAACATGTCTTGCTGTGGACAGTGAATGGAGCACTGTAATAATCTGCTGTTCAGTGTCAGACTGACTATTCAGAAGAAAGACATTTGAAATATTTTTGACATTTGCAGTATGGAATGTTGTGGTCAGTGTTTTGCAGTGACTAATGTCATAGCAATCAGTTGTTTTGCAGCACAATATTAGCAACAAAGCATCAGACACAGCCAAACATTTATTTCAGAGGGCTGAGTCCGTCCCAAAGCAGTGATGAGAGCACTGACTGACTGGGGAGCAGTTAACAAAGGTTGCAAGGGACGTGACACCCTGTTGGAGGAGTTGCAACAAAAAGGAAAGCTTTCTGCAGGGAGGAGTCGATAATGTTGTAAATGACAACAGACAGAACTCTGTTGTTACTCCTCCAACATGGTGGCCTATCCCAGTAAACACCCAGTAAACAGGCCACAGTGGATCCAGTACTCTGCTGTTGCTGTAGAACTGGACCCCAAACTCTCTGTCTGCTGGCATTTTTGACCTGATGTCTGTGCTTCGGGCACAGTTAAAGCTGCACTAATCAATATGTTTATATTAGCAAACGATCAAATGACTATGCATAATGTGAAAGGTGTCACTTAACAAACCTACAGAGGATTGTTTTGGTTTCATGTCCTACAGCTTTACTGTTGTTCTGTTGTGGAAGGAGCTGAGGCGGTCAAATGAAGCCTGGTTGCCAGCTGTCAATCAAAGCAGCCATGCCCATAATTGTGCATAACTTTGAGCCTTAATATAATTTAAACGAGTGAGTTATATAAGCATTCACCCCATACAGTTGCCATGAATGGGGAACTTTGCATACCAGGCTATACCTGCTGTAAATTTGGGCATTTTAATGTGGAGGTCTATGGGGATTGACTTGCTTATGTAAGTAGCCTCAAATGGCCAATCAAGGAACTGCAGTTGTTGGCTTCATTTTTCAGGCCCGGTCAATGCTGCTTATTGTGCAGAAGTTGTTTTCAGTAGAGCTCTGCCTTTTTTTTGCACTGGATGTGAAATCTGGCCAGAAGTCAGGTTAGAAATCTTTTTTGTCCAGAAGAACCATGATACAAGGAAAAGAAAACCAGTCATCTGTCCATCCTCACTAGCATTAAAGGGTGACATTTCAAGTTTAAGAATGAATGAATTTTTGCATCCAGCTTTCTTATAAGACCAGAAAGAGGATTTAGGCAGGCTTCAAGCGGCCTCCTCACAGGTTGAGAGGAGACTTTGATCTGTTTGATCAGGACACACACTGAGCTTAGCATTTTAAAGTAAGACATTCTTTTGTGAGTGCACCAATTTAAAGTCTGCTGTAAGATTAGGAGCATGCAAGTGCATGCTTCAAGTCTCTTCAAATAACATCAGCATTTTTCTATAATGATGACAGCTCCGGTGTGTCCTCATGTCTGGCACTACCATGTGTGATTTTATTTCTTTCTTCTGTGCAATTCTGCAAAATTAGAAAAACATCCACCAATTTCCGTCAAAAAAATGAAAGTTTCATGAACGGTGCAGATTTGGTGCAGATTACTGCTGTCATGCCGAGATTTCATCTTAGAAATGCATGGTTACAACACTGAACGGCTAAAAATGGCTTCATTTAAATGGAACGCTTTCTGCAGTGTCTGTCTTTTACCTCAGAACATAATCTTTGGAGCAGCGAGCTGCTGGGTGGGAACAGACTACAAAGCATTACCCACCGGCTCCTGGCCAACAGCCTCCAGCACCCACTTCTCTCTCCCAACCCCCTCCGCCATAATTGCAGGGCCCTTGCACCCTTCAACCAAAATGGCTTCCATCCACAGTGATGCTGTTTGATTACATGAGAGGGTTCAGTTGTATAATCATGGAAGTAATGAGGAACGATAAAAAGGCAAAGGGGCTGAGCAACTGCAATCTGCTTTAAAACTGATCAGAATATATGAAAAATCTGACATGAAAAAAAGGTGAGGTATAGATAGATGGATGGATAGAAAAATGGATGCCTGGATGGATGGTCGGATGAAAAAATGGCTAGATATTTTGATAAAATGACATAAAATTATATGAACTGATTATATGAGAAAAATGCACAAACAGACAGGATGGATGGATGGATGGATGGATGGATGGATGGATGCTGTAGACAGATACATGATAGAAGTACAGAAAGACAATGGATCGATGGATGGATGCATGAAAAATAAATGAAGGAATGATAGAAAAATAGCCACTTTGATGGTTATAAAAATGAATGAATGGACTGATATAAAACATGATGGATGGATGGATGGATGGATGGATGGATGGATGGATGGATGGATGGATGGATGGATGGATATAAAAAATGATGATAACAGATGGATGAAATAATATAAAAGTAGGCTGATGACGGACAGATAGATAAGATTTTTTTCCACACTTCTATCATATAACCTAGCCTTTACACGGTGGTATCAGGCAGTTTAAACCCTGCCACGTGCCTGTACCATCCTAACACATGTACACCCACTGCAGACAGTGCACGTGCTGGCAGACAAAGACTAATAGGAACCAGAAGCTTCCCACAGCTCGGGGTGAAGCTGGCCAGGCTCCCCCGCTGTGGCGCCCCACCTTCCTGTCCGAAGCTGACTGACGCAGGGTCCTAACAAGTCCAGCCTCCCTTTCATCTGGCCCTTGTCGGGGGAGGCTGAGTGCTGGTGGATTTGGGGGAGTGTGCGGGTGGGTGGAGGTTGAGAGGTTTTAGGCAGCCGGGCTCGCATCCGCTGAGAGTCATGAAATATGTATAGACGCTGTGCCTCAGCCGGGCCATAATTGATCAGAGGACACCATTAACCATGGCGCAGCCCCATTCGGCTGCACCTGTGAACCCCACCCCCCAGCCTGATCCCCCATCCCCACCCCCGTCTTTAACGAGCTATGACGATCAGACAGACAGCGAGAGAGAACGAGGGAGATTAATGAATGAGACACGCCCAGAAGGTCAGTCACAGCCAAAGCAATCATTTTCTGTCGACGTTAGCATTCCCCCATTAGCATATTGTTGGGCTGCTTTCATGGAGTCAAAGTCGACTTTGATATATGCAGGAGAGTAAATATTAAGTGTGGCATCGTGTCTATGACAACAATATTGCAAAAAATTGAACCATCACTCCGTCTGCAGCTTTCTGCTGTTTAAACACCTTTTCAGCCAACATGTGATCAGTAACCTCAGTCACACTCTGTGAGGGACTGACGCTGGAAAAGAACCATGTGGAACAGTTTCATGTCATTTATATCCACGCGATTAGCTGTCATTTCTCACCCCAGAGCGACACACTGTACAAACACTGGCATGGAGGTGTTTCGGTATTTTTTGCTCAGGGCCCCTTCATCAGGTCATGCTGATGTTTCCGGACATGTTGTGAAGATGGACAGTTAGAGGAAGGCTTTGAAAAGAGAACAGAGGTATTGAACTGAGATTAATAAATGAAAAACAGGGAGTTTTTGCAGCAGCATAAAAACACAGATAAAGGAAAATAAAAGCCCTAAAGGCCAATAAAAAGCTCTAATACTAAATGTAGCACTGGAAAAGGTTAATCTATGTTTTGACTTAATGGCATACATTATTGATTTTTCAGTACTAAACTATGGATTATTTCACTGTGACCAGCTAAATGATTGCGACAATTTCCCTGCACGAAACAGAACAGTCCTGGAAAGCCGGAGCAGAACAGAAATCAATGATCGGTGGAGCACCTCCTTTCAGAGTCAGCCTGCGTGCTCATCAGATACAAGACGCTGTACCAGTTATTGTCCTGAAGGAAATTCAATTTGCAAGTTGTATGCCAGTAGAGAAAATGGGTTCCCATCAAAAAACAAAAAAAAAGAAAAACAGTGGAGTGCGCTGGACAACATGTAACACATCCCATTAAAGAGTTCAAGGTTGAAATATTAGAGGGTACAGTATGTCCATCAGCTCAAATGCTGCTGCACTAATCACTCCAAATTAAAGTTACCGTTGGTGTTTATTGCAAAAATACAGGTTGTACCCTTAAAAGTGTTCCTGATACACTTCAGAGCTCAAGATAGCCGATAAGTGTCAGCTGCTTATATTTATATGTCGCTCTTAAACTTCGTGTTTCACTATGATTTGACACTGATCCATGAAGACAGAAGCTAGATGCAGCTCCCTGAAAGGACAAGGCTGTTATTCTATTTCAGACCACAAACAAACAACAATCTTTCAATACTTTCTGACCTGCGGTCTGTCACAGCCTCAGGCCCAGTCATCACTGCTGTGGGTGAAAACCTTTAAAAACACATGTCACGAATACATCGTGTCATTCAAATAAAGCATCTAAATGATTTTCTAAAACAGGTGGGCGTTCTGGCTTTCAGCAAAATTAACCAGGAGCAAGTAGTGCATTTGTTATGGACTATTTTTGGCTGCGGATTAATACACATTTTGTGCTCTACTGAGTATTTTTGGCAGCAGGATGGTGTCTGTGGGACTGACTCAAAATACAACTACAAAGGTCATGTTCATGGAAATATTGGGAATGGACTCCCAGTGCAACAGTGCAATACTGATCAATTGACGAGTGTATGGACAACAATGGGGCTCTACCACACAGTCAGGTATATCGGGATTTTGCTACGCATGCAAAGCTGGTTGGTACAATGCATTCATTTGCTGACAATCAGCAGAAGTATCATATAAGACTCCCAGATCAACAAAAGATATGTAGATTTTTTTAAAGCCTCTGATCGCTGTCAAACCGCTGGCTTAAAGGAAATTTAGTGTTTTCAAAAGATTACCCAATTGACGCATTTTTTACTGAAAAGCTGTCAGCGAGCGCTCCAGGACAAGCTGGACTCACTCGATTTAGATGCTTTGTAGTTCTTATGCTGTACCTTTAGTGCTGGTGGGAAAACACAGGTGCTGTGTGCAGTCTGACGTCAGGATATTTGAGTCAGTTTTAAAGAGGGGATGCTGCAATGTCGTTTAAGAAGGGGCTTGGTATCATCAGTAGAATCGGTTTCATATAAATCCCAGTCCGTCCTTTCATGAAGACTGGTTGGCGGACTGCACTGGACACAAGGGATGAATTAACCTCCATTCACTCCAGTGCAGTGAATCCTTGTGTCTGTCCAGCGTGTATCATCTGTCAGCAGCCTGTCAAATCAGCTGTTACGTGTGTGTGTGTGTGTGTGTGTGTGTGTGTGTGTGTGTGTGTGTGTGTGTGTGTGTGTGTGTGTGTGTGTGTGTGTGTGTGTGTGTGTGTGTGTGTGTGTGTGTGTGTGTGTGTGTGTGTGTGTGTGTTAGAGAGACTTGTGGGGGATGGTAACTAAGGAAACCTTTGCAACACGTTTGGACAGCCGCTGAGAGGATATTGATTGGCTTAGAAATTATTAAACCCCCAGGAGTCAAAACAGGCTGTTGCTGTGCTGCAAGACTCAATTTTAAAGCTCTATCCATTAATAACCAAAGTGAAGAACAGTCATAATAAATTACTGTTATGAATGATATGGAGGAAAAAAAAAGGAACACAGCCACGCGTACACCGCCCATTGTTTGTTGTGATTATTCAACAACGGTGCAAGCAAGGTCACAAAAGTATCTGTTCATTCATTTATCAGAATTAACAAAATATATTCGCACAAGTTATGTTGTTATTGCAGTCATTACATTTGTCCCTGTCCCCTGTATATGCTCTCACAGGGAAGAGTGTGAGTCAACTGCAGAGCCCTTTACAGAAACATATCTGCCACCCATCCGATTTCCTGCCTAATGAATCAATTACAGCATCAATCAATATGTTAGCCTCTGTTTCCAGTGCAACTCACACAAAGTCGTGAGCAAAGTGATCCTCTGATTTCTGAGTGAGGCTTTCGGGTGTTGCTGCATACTTCACAGTCCTGTCTGATTGCAAACTGATTAGAAGCCTCACATTGCTCTCTTTTTGTTTATTAGTATTCTGGAGATTAAAGGCCATCGCAGAGTGCATCCGTTCCTCTCATTTCAATTCCTCAGCCGTGAAATAAAACGTATTAAAAGTATGATCCCTGAATGCAAATTGTGACTGTTTGATGACAAATGTTTTGAAGTTGTTAGAGATCAGTTCACTTCAAGAAAGTTTCAACCGTACATACACACGTAACCTATTATTGTTATCCATGAGCTCACGGAAAATACATACTTTAACATGTTGTTTTCAAAGATGCCTTTTCTGTCCTAACCATAGCTGCACAGCCACACAGCGAGTTCAATGCAATTCCAATACGGACCACTAAAAACATAGTTCAATAATAATGATTATTGAAGGTACACCCAAAAAGTGCATAGCTGGATAGGTGGAAGTGTAGGCTAACCAACAAATGCACTGCCCCTCAGGTTTCCATTCAAGAGCGGCAAAAGCAAATTTATGGGTGACGCTGATATATGAATAATACGAGTTGGCTCATCAAGATAAGCAGCAGGTGGTGCTAATGTTTGCCTTGCACGGAAAAAAACAGGTGGTTGGACGCCCACCTAATGCGAGTACAGCATTGTACAATAGAGTCATGTCCTTTAATGACTTCCTGTGGTAGTACCAGGCCAGTTGGATGTCCTTGATGTATCAAAGGATGCAGTATAGCCTGCTCCTCCGCACTGTGTGACCCATATGCACCTACTGCTGCCAAGCTCACTCGTGCCAGGAAACACAATGGCAGAGGTGCAATGAATCAAACAAGGACACACTGAGTGACAGACATGAAGCTCCTACATAGGTCACTGAGTTGAATAAATGAGGTGAGTGAGTGATCGTGGACCGCTGGGTTTTCTATGCACAGCGCCTCCGAACAGACGCTACAGGCATGGATAAAGCTGTGAGTGCATGAATATGTGAGTGAGCTGCTTTGTCTATGCAGAGGTTGCTCCCTGTTTTAAAAAATACCACTTTTTCTGCATAAAAACTGACAACATGAACAAAATATTAATCAAAATGTCCACAACAAAATAAAAATGAATAACTATCCTGGTGCATCAGAGGAAAGAGAAGCACATGTGACTCCTCTAAAAGCACATCTGTTTTAAACAAGACATGAAGAGAAATTAGTTTCTTTTAGTTCACATTTTCCCTCTAAAGGTGTGCAGACTGGAACTGCAATTGTAATTTAGGACATGTTTTTTTCCTCTATTCATTGTCCAGTTCTGACATTTCATTGACCCATGTCTCATTAAGAATTCTCTGTCGTTCACCATTCATTCGCCCTCAATGCGGGCTGAGCAGTAAATTGCTGCAGGGGCGTTGATGTGCAAGAAAAGCCGGCCGTCTTAATGGGGGACATGAGTGGGTGGTCTGCTCTCTGAGGGCCTTCTGCAGCCCCTTACCTTGCTGTAATGACTCACCAGGCTTAGTCACCCTGCTCTTTGCTGGGTTTTGCATGGTGCTGTATCATGTTGCAAAATTGCAAAAATGGGCTTTTAGTCGCTTTTCTATGCCTTTTATCATGAGCTGAAAAGTTGTTAATAACTATCAGCCAGCAGAGACTACTGTCTAAAGATGTTTGTCGCTTTTTGGCAAAATTACACCTGATTTTTGAAGAACTATATGGTTTTCATTTTGGTCACTGGCCTTTAATCTGAGAGCTGCTGCAGTCTGAAACCAGGGGACCGATTCACTGAAGGGGCCAGGGGAGTGAAATGTTCATCTTGTCGTGTCATGCCCTGAATAGCTGCTTCCTATTTCCAACGGTTCCCTTTGTTTTTGCCTTCGTCCTGCCCAGATGCTGTTTGGTTTACGGCTGTGTGGAGTCGTAGATCAGAGCTTTTAGCCAAAACAACCTATAGGTTATAGGATGTGCTTCAGGTAACACGCTCTCTTCAGCAGAAGTGATCACACTTCAACTTTCTTCAGAAAGTTTAGCCTTTTCTAGTGCCTGCTGTTTGTCTGTCCAGTTTCGGGTGAGCTCAAAGTGTCCTCCACCTCTTTTGGGTTTCTATTTCATATTCTGGTCTGTGGCTGCAGCAGAGCAACCTCAACAGACAAATGCACTGTCTATTTATAACAGCTGGAAAATAAGGTGTTCCTGATTTTGAATTAGATTACAATCGGTCAAATACCCCTTATTTTACTTAACACGTAACATGACACTGTTGTTTCAGTAAACATTGTTTACTTACACAAGTGCACTGATGAAAATAGCAACGGCTCCTTTAGCGCAACATGCAATTACCCAGTGATTTTGTTGGATATGCAGGTTGTTTACTGCGCTGCATGTTTGAAGGCTACAACAAACACAGGGTTTAACAAGGCTTTGCAGAGCACCGGCTGAGGACTCGTCTTTGGCTGAGGAATAAAAGTTTGTGAGTTTAGAATCTGATATTGAGGCAAAGTAATTAGCGAGCTGATTTGCACTGTAAAGCGTGTCCATCTCATCTATTCATTTCAGTGATTATGAAGCCATAAACTATTTTTAAAGTACGTCTTATATTAATACTCTCTTACATTAATATGTACCCGGAAGGTGAAGTCATTTCTCTTTGCCTAAAGAAAATCCATTGGGAAAGTAGATTCCTTTTCCCATAGAGAAAAGATATAGATTTTAATATTTAACAACTGATTAAATTACTTTGTACATGGGAGACTTTATTGCAGACAGTGTGCATTCATCTCCCTCTCTTGCATAATACGTCGAATGCCAAAACTCTGCTTAATAAAATGAACGCTGCCAACAACTTCAGTTTGCAAAGTTTATTGAGGAATTAATCCTCAAGCTATTTGAATAAGCTGCAGTGTTTTAATTATAGGTTTGTTTTTCTCTCAAGAAAAGCTCAGAGGTATTTTTAGTAACCCAGTAAAATCAACTTAATAAACTCTTCTTCTTGACTTGGGAGAAAAAGACGTAACAGCTGAGAAACACTGATTTGTGTTGAGGTTTATGAGCGGCCAGGTTTGCACACAGAAACATTTTCAGACCATTCATTGGAGCACCCTTCAATTTTAGGACAGTATTCTCTGCTATCAGTGATACAGGGGCTTGACATTCGTTCCATGAGACATCTTGCTGTCTCCTCCAAAACTCTGACCACACATCATTGGCGTAAACAGATAGGAAATGAAGGGCAGGATCTTGCCTGTAGTTTCATTTATATGTTAATCTGTCTATGGACCTTGGTTAGGATTTGAGTGATTCCAGCATAAGGTTTGGTAATGCATTCAGCCGGACATGTTCTGATGGCGGTGGAAAGCCTATACATCCTTGTAGCCTCGAAGCAATCTATCATTTGCGAGGTTTGGCAGCATGTCGGCCCTCCAGACTCCATAACTGTTCCATTTATTTAGAAGACTACCTGCAAAATATCTGTTGAATATAGAGCAGCCACACAGCTGAGGTTAACTTTTGTCATAAATCAAGAAGACAAAGTAAGAGTTTGCCTGCATGTGATTGACTATACTCTCTCTCCGGCCCGTAACATGCACACTGTAAATGGCAAACGCGGGGAAGAAAGGAGGGAGCAGCAGATTTTTCAGGGGCAGCTAATGCATACGCATGCCTGTCGAAAGCCACGGAAAGAGTGACATGATGGATGGAAGCCATTGGCTGACAGAGGAGGAGAAAATGTTTTGGATTGTGCTGTTTGCTGCTTTGAAAATGGAGCATATTTTAAAAGGGAGTCAGAGCTAAACAAGAACAACAATGCCGTATGCTAATCTAGCACTTTGCACTAAAACGTCAAAACTGTATGATTATTATTTTGCATTAGCTTTTTATTGCTTTACCTGTATTATTAATGCTGCAGCAAAGACTTCTAGTTTTTCTTTTTTAATGTTTCTATTCATATTTTCTTAGCATGCTAACATCGGCTAATTAGTACACAAAGTACATTTGAGGCGGCTTGGACAAAAGACATTTTGACCTGATCATCCTGAGGGGGACATTGGTGAATCAATGCATGTAGCTCACCACCACTTATTTAAAGGAGTACTTTTGATAAAACCCACTCCGCTTATGAAAGCATCTGACAGGGGAGGAACTCTTAGATCACCTCCTGGCGCTCTGCAGATCACTCCATCCTGCTCCCTCACCAGTTCTTCTTGGTCATTCATCGACAGACCCTCCCCTGGCTGGCTGCCATAGCTCCTAATGAGGTCAGACTCCTGCCTGCTCGGCTGCCCTGGTCAGGAATATGTGTGTCATTCTGTGTGTGTGTGTGTGTGTGTGTGTGTGTGTGTGTGTGTGTGTGTGTGTGTGTGTGTGTGTGTGTGTGACAGACGGGGATAAAGCAAGCAAGACAAAGAGAGACTCACTGAAAGAGAGTGAGTGTGTGTGACTTTGAGGGAGAGAGGGAAGGGGATAAAGACAGTGTGCAGGAGTGTGTGTGTGTGTGTGTGTGTGTGTGTGTGTGTGTGTGTGTGTGTGTGTGTGTGTGTGTGTGTGTGTGTGTGTGTGTGTGTGTGTGTGTGTGTGTGTGTGTGTGTGTGGTTGGTGTTCTCTCTGTGCCACATGTACTGACCTGGAATAGGGTTAGTGGTAATGAGGACAGGGACAGAGGGTGAGATGTGAGGGGAAGTGCAGGGTTGCCAGGTCAGGCCTAATTCACATTTAGGGGAGTCCAGATTTGAGAAGTCATGCACTGGTTGTGCTGAATAGCAGCTACTTTCAGGGTTTGGTGTCACACACAAAAGCTTGGCCAGAGATTTGAATGGTGGTAAGTGAATTTCTACAGCACGAGTAGACACCCCAGCCAGTAAGCATTGCTAACACAACAGCAACTGTGGAGCAACTCGGAGTTTTAGTGATGCAAATGTGTCTCTGAGGTAGAGGACTGAAAGTCTATAACCATGCTAGCAAAGCTGTGATGCTTAGATCTGTACCACAGGGAGTCTGCAGGACCGCAGCCATGTTATAGCTCTGTGCAACTCACTTTGAGCTAAATGCTAATATAAGCATGCTAGCATACCGATGTTTAGCCGGTGTAATGTTTGCCATGTTAATCATCTTAGTTTAGCATATTAGCATGTTAATATCTACTAATTAGCACTGAAAACACAGCTGAGGCAGGTGGGAGGTTCAGTCAGTGCTGCAGGCTGCTTATGCTCAGCTGAGTTTCAAACCACATGCCAATGTCATCTTTATTACATTAGCATTCATCTGGAGTCTGCTTCTGGTCGGACACCTGACAAATGTAAATCCAATATTCACTCTCGTTTTAGCTCCGTTTTTGTTCTCCACCAGGGAATGTCTGGCTCTTTGGCAGCCATGCAGATTCTCTAATCTGATCACCAGACAGTCTCTAGATTTGTCTGCCTTTTAGTGATGTAACATACAGAGCTTGTTTGCTGAGAACAGCCGCCTGCTGGGGCTGGAAACGAGGCTGATGAGAGCGGTGAAGGTGAACCAAAACAGTTGAGTTGCGAGCCATAAAATCAAAATAATGAGTTGAGAGACGTTAAAGCTGCTGTAGCGCTGAGGGGAGCTGCAGAGCTGGGCGATAATTCTCTGTAAGGGGTGTCACTATTAGCAAATTCTTTCAAATTACACAGTCACTCCATTACTGGTATAAAAATATTGATTACAGCATTAATATTAGTGTGTGGATGCTCACATTTCACATGCTGACATTTAGTGTGTTGCATTTGATATATTAGCTGACCAACATTAGCATGGGCTGAAGCTAAAGGGAATTACTGTGGCTGTTAATGTGTCATGAAGTGGAAATTTTGACTTGTTGCTGGTGCCAGATGGAAATTCAGGGAATACCAAAGTCACTTGGAATCATTCCCTGGGGGCCGTGAGTATCTGGACCACATTTCATGTAAATATATTCAATAGTTGTCGAGCTATTTCACATTGAAGTGTTGGAAAGACGGTGGACCGGCCAGGATTACCATTCCCAGAGAAATGCAGCTAGCGTGGCTAATCTCAGTGGTTGAGTTCAATTTCATCATTTGGAGCCAAGGAACAACAAGAAAGCCTTTCTGGCAACCTGGCGTGGGTGATTTTCCTTCAATGTGATTTCCTTTTATCTGATTGCATCATTGTAGTGTTATACAAACAAAATTGATATATTTGTTCCAAAGCTGCCACCTAGAATCCGATCCCATAATTTCCAACTCTTTTGTGCTGCACACATTGTGGAAAGTGATATCAAGCAAAGTCTTGAGACTGTTGATTAACATCTGCCACAAAAGTTAAATCAGGTCAAATCTGTTAAGCAATCCTGACAAAACAAATTTAAATACTGGCAGAAGCAAAACGGAGCAAACCGATTGCAAAACTGAAGCCAAGACAACAGAGCCTGCGCCAGGGTTTTTTCACGTGTTCATGTGCAAAACAGTGGAACAGCATCCGTTTGCGATATCATGAGGCATCCTCCTCTCATGCTGCCTTTGTCATTTTAATAATTCTCCCGCTGCTCTCTGTGTCAGTTAAACTCATAGGACGTCTTTGTTTCGTCTTCACTGTTCTCCATCTGTCCCCGGGCCCCGTTACACCAAAGACTTTGATTTGGTCGACAAACGGTGTGTGAGTGCAACAGAAAAGCAGCAGAGAGGATTTTGTCCTGGGCTGAACTCTGCAGCAGCCGAGGTGAGGGCTGCTCACTGCTGACGGAGGGAAGAAACGGAGGAAGCAGACAGCAGACAAAGAGCGACAGAGAAGGCGGACATGACAAATAACAGTAAGAAGAAAAATCTAAAAAATGAAAAGACAGAGAAAAATCCCACAATAGCAGAATAAACAGCACGAGTGATATGAAGACACGAAGATGCAGGGCACCAGGAAAACAGCAGACAGACAAAGAGAAAGACAGGAAAATGGGTAAAATATGGAAGAAAGGGTCAAGCCAAAGCCAAGAAAACATGCTAAATGGATGGGGGTATGGAAAAGGAAATGACAGAGACCAGGAAAGAGAAGTAAATCAAAATACAGAGATAGAGGCTGAGAGGAAAAAAAGCAAGACAGAGTGAAAAACAAAGCCAGCAAAGAGGGGAGAAAGACAGCGACATATAGGAGCACAAACCAAATGAAAACAAGCAAAAAAGACACAAAGGAAGAAAAATAAAGGAAATGCAGCCAAGACAGAGGCAGAGCCAGGTAGCTAGAGGGAGCGAGAGAGACAGAACGAACCTTTGCCAACACTGTGAAATTTCCTCAACTCCCAGCGATAATAGCCCTGCATAATAAGCCGATTTAGCAGCTCAGTACCAATAAAACACCCAGGTGGTGCTCACTTTTTTGAGCTTGATGGCCAAACGCTGTGTTTCAGGCGTATGTGCTTCTCATTGTTCTGTTTGTGCTGGGCTCATAATGCTCAGCTACAGTAAAACCAGGAAGGAAGGGGCTGCAGGGGGATTCACAGGGCGCCAGTGATCGTTCCTGCTTAGATAAAAATTAGCACTGTGCTGCTGTGTTTATTGATGTGTCTCGGCATTTGATACCATAGGACACAACATGTTGTTATGCTTTAAAGAAACTGGCTTTCAGTAAGTTGTGTGCCTTTTCAGAATATACATGAGTAATTATGACTGAATGCTGATAACTGGATTTGATTTAAGTTCTATGCAGACGACACTGTATTTCTATACAAATGCAAACTCAACTCTATTTATACTTTGATCGGTTTACATTTGACAAGTCCCAACGATATCTTTTAATTAGGATAAGCTTTATTTAAGTGTCAGATAAACATGACATGAGATTGAAACGTAACTTTTGTCTGTGCAGTTTCTACGGAAGCCAAGTGTTTCTCTAAAATGGTAGAAAATGCTCCCGTTTACACTTCTCCTTTATACTCACGCTTAACCCTCATGCCACCCACTAGATGATAGTGTGTCAGTGTGATGGCTTGTCTCGCCCAGGTGTGAAAAGTACTGTACACCCATGTATGAAGTGCAATACCAGCAGAGGCCAATAGTGACAGGACCCAAGGTCAAACATAGTATAAAGGACTTGCACGGTTTGATTCCTGTCTGAAACCATTTTGGTTCTTATAAAATTAGTCTCAAACACCCATCCAAGGCATACACAAAGTAAGATAAGACAAGACTTTATTAACCCCATGCTGGGGAAATTTTGTCCCATTTGGAGCACATACATGGTTTTGGTCACATTTGAACACACTGAGGTAGAAGGTTTTTATTTGTGCCTGCAGATGACTTTATCTGGACCTTAATAGCTGGAAAACAGTGGACCACAGCATGAAGCCTCATTCTAGTCCAAGCTCAATAGAAATTGATAACAAACAATATTTTACATATGTCTTTCTGATGGTATGTCCAGTAATTCTCAAAATAAATAAATAAATAAATAAATAAAAAGACTATTTACAGGATTTATGTAGATAAATATATTCATATTTAGCGAATCTATGTTTAGGCCTTTTATATTTATATTTAAGCTATCTATACTAAGATTTAGGCTATATATCTTTATATTTAGGTCATTTACTTATTCATCATTTTGTGTAATATCCCTATTTGCACTGAATTCCTTGATTTAGTTGTAAATCACCCACTGAAGCAGAATTTCATTGGCTTTACAAAGCAACCACAAACAAATGTGGACTCTCATTGGCTATTAGGCTTAAATGGAAGATTCTAATTGGTCAAGTGAGGTATCAATCGAAAGGTCAGAGTGCAGTGGCCATTTTGAAACGAATATATCACCTGTGTGCACATGCTTACTGGAGTTATAACAAACAAAACATGGAAGATTAGCACACCTGCCACAGCTTTCTGTGGATTTATGGTGTTTTAGACTAAATATTTTAATGAATTGGATTGTTTGGACCTTTGCTACTGTAACCAGACTTATTGATCAGTGGATTACTATGAGACTCAATTGGTGAGTTGCCTCAATTGTTTATTTGTTGTTGCTGTTGATTGTACCTTGAACATTTTCTAATGATGTTTCACATGAATGTGAACATAAATATAGGACTTGTTTATAAAGACGCTTAACACTCGCTGACGGGAAGTCGAGTGTTAAGAATAAAGTCATCGTTTTATTTCTCCTGAAAAATGTTAGCTGGTGTAGGAGTATGATGGAGGAGATGTGAGTGTTTGAATGCGAGCTGACAGAAACTTTGCTTTGCAGCCCTGAGAGAACGTGGTTGAGGTCTAATTTGCTCATTTCTCCCGAGGCCCTCACTACCTGATCGAGGAGGAGGTGTGGGTGGAGGCGAACAGTCATCTACACCTCTGCACTGCTGGCATTCTGTGGAGACTCGTGTTCTTTGAGCTAGCCCGCCTGGTTTTGAGTGAACTAATCAACCAATTTGATCAAATCCCTCTTGAAATGTTACCTCGCCCACATATCCTGTTACACTCACAATACGTCATGTTACTGAAGCTTAAGAGAAAATTTAAAGTGGACATGTCTGTCCCATCGCTGGACGTCACACTGCTTCCCTTTCATTTACAGTATAATGACTCCTTACTTCCATATTTCTCTGTGTTTTACTCTCGCTCTGCACAGTTAGAAATTCCTCGGATTAACACAAACATTTACTATCATTGCACCTCAGCACTGGAATAACAATCAGGATACTATCAGACCCGGCACGCTCGGTTACTCACAGCTTTCATTGAAACACTGCCACAAGCTGAACGGGACTTCATTTTCAGTTCTTCAACTTCTTCTTCATCTTTGAACTTTTTGTGTTGTGTACAGTGTTTTGTCTGTTTATCTTATAAGTGCATCTTGTTCTAGTGATTATTATTTGGTGTGCCGTGGTAAACAGGACGCAGCTTGCTCTCTGTGACTCTGCCCTGTAGATATTTAAAGCTTTCAATTCCCAGCTGCCTCTTACAGATTCCACTCACCCACATATCATCACTGCTGGGTGCAAACCTCATACGTCCAATAGGGGTGAATTAGAGGATTATATGCTCCATGGGTTGGGGAAATTCTCTCACCTCTCGGGCTTATAAAACCTTCGCAGAAACTCGTGAGAGGCTTCAAAAGTGGATTGTGTTCAAGCTGTAAACAAAGCTGTTTTTCAAAGTTCCTCAAAAGCTGACATTTTGGAGATACAGGGTTTGCATCTGAATGCGACTGTGATGGAAAGAAAGCACGGAGCTATGAAATACTGAGCTCTCTGGTTTACAGCTGCTTTTGTCTCGCACCAGAATATCTTGGTCTGTGTAGCTACAGGCTTTTCACTGTGCAGCGCTCTGGTTCATTTATTGTCCTTGGCTTCAGCGGTAATGATTAATGTGGCATAGTATGACGGTGCATTATAGCCAACTCCCCCAGGCTCCAAAAGGCCGGGGCTTCAGTGTTTTGTGTCCCTGGGGACAGACATTTTGACTTTAGATTTTACTGTCAGGTGTTTCACTTATCCCATTCAGTGAAAGTGGAACACCTGTGTGCATGTTGGACCACTGTGTTGAGCTTCAAAGATGAAAACAGGTTTTCCACAGAGAGTTGATGAAAGCTTTTCATCCACGCTCCTTGATGAGAGACTGTAGGGATTATGTAAACAGGCAAGAAAGAGGAATACAGTATGTTTAATCTCTCTTTCTCCAGCTTTGTTGGCCATGAGTTACTTCATTGTTGTTGAGCGGAGGCTGCTTTCATAGCTGCCTGTTTTTAAGCACAGGCCTTTTTCCAAAATTTGAATTCAACTTCTGCTGCAGTGCAACAGATAGGAGGGACTCGGTGTGCAGCCTGAAAAGAGAAACGTCCTCCTTTTGTAAAATGTGTATTCATAAAAGTTCATTCATTCCTTTTGAGAGATCTAAGAGCTGTTTATGAAAGCAGATGAGCACAAGCAGGTCTCTTAGGCCATCTTTGAATGCTTGGTTCCTGAGGGGCTCGTGAAAACCCCCGTCTCCACCTGCCGCACTCCACTGACACATACCCAGACTGGCCTTGTTCAGATCAAACGCTCTGTGTTACCGTTGGCAGTAAACAGTATAAAATTCAGCAGGCTGGCTGTCACAACAGCATCTGAAACCAACTTTGTGATTACTGCTCGTTGGCATTGTGGGAGTCCAAAATTTTATAGGAGCTGTAACTAAGATTTATACCGCCTCACAGCACAAAGTGATCATAATGTATCTGCAGAGGGATGATGGGTTTTTTGATCAATACCAATGGCTAAATGATCACTTCAGGAGGGTCGGAGATTTCTGGCTTTCAAACTTACTTTGGAGTTTGTTAGAACTGAAGCAACAGTTACAAATGCAACTGTGGTTCCCTGAATTACGGCTGCGGAGATCATCATCGATTGTTTATAGGAGGAAGAAGTGAAAAGCAGAAAAACACTGACTCTCGTGAATGAGATTTGAGCCATGAAGGGTTGCAAGGTTACCAGCAAATAGTATTGCAGGATATATTTGGGTTTTTCAGCTTTTCAGCTGATGAGGTCAAACATTAAATATATTGTCTTTGTACAATTTTTAGGATGGGTTTTCCAAAGCTTCATTCTTGTTATTAGACAATAGGGCTTCCTTACTACAGAAGTCTTTTATTAGCTTGAAACATATTTGCATCACTGGACATTTTAGCTGTCAAAGCTCAAAGCAGTATTTTTAGTCCAGAACTTTTCTTGTTCATGCAGAAGCTGCCTTCATTAATCGTTGCATTTCTCTGATCTCTGAAGTTAGCTTACTCCTCCTCACTGTTGCTGAACTTTTTTCTTTACGCTGCAGGTTTCAGAAGCCATGCCAGAGAGCTGTTGATGATTAAAAGAGGTTAGTAAGAAATCACCTGACTTGACCTGCTGGAGGGAAGAGGCCTATCTTCTTTGAAAGTGATCTTATGCACGGTAACTTCTGCTGAACACCGGCTACAAGCAACTGATGATGAGCAAGGCTGAAACGCACAATGCAAAGCTACAGCTATCTAAAGTTTGCTAACGTTAGCTAACATTCAACATCATGGGCTAATGGTCACGTTAGAGTGCAGGCTGCTTCACTGTTGTGTATTGAATTGAGCAAGGGTGTATTGTATTCCTTCCATGTTCTGCTTTTAATTTCTGAGAAAATCAGTCTCTCATCAAGTCTCTTAAATCATCTCACTTGAAGAGCAGCTGCTAGTGACGCATTGTGAAAATGTAAAGCAGTTCTACTGAGAGCAAGTGCGGTCAAGATCTTTGGAAATAACATGTTATTAAAGAGGAGAAAATAACGTCAAAACTGTGAGCCTGACTTCTGAATCATGTGATAATAGCATGACATTTAGTAAATGTGGCTTTGAATGTATTAAAAGCCTCTCTCAGGGTCAGTAGACCTCCACTTACAACATGAATTTACCATTCAAAATACTTAAATTGCAGTCATTTCCTCCTCAGAATTGTCAAGTAATTGCTGTGAGTTTGGGGGGAAAAAAAAATCACCTTTTTCGGCTCACAGCTTGAACAACGCTCCTGCACTGGCAACTGCAGTCAATCTAATTTGAAACCCGGTATGATGAAGGGCTCTGCATGGCTGCACTTGTGTCATTATAAAAATG